>NC_056660.1:189957881-190202881 GCF_018350195.1 Panthera tigris | reverse complement strand
GTACTGATGAGCCGGGGTGATATTGGCAAAGTAGCTTAACATCTCTGAGCCTTGATTTTCTCATCTGTGGTAGTGGGACTCATAATACCTGCTTTACAGAGTTGTGAGGAAGATTGAACCTGAAGGTAGAGCTAGGTAGACAACCAGTAAATGCTTGCGATTATTAATGTCAACTTGAGTGCTTGGAGAATTGCCTTGCAAAGAGGAGGAGATTTGGTTGCTAAAATTTAGCCTAGAGTCATGAGCTCCCTTTTAAAGAAATGACTAATGGAGCCTTAAAAGCGTATTTAACTTGGGTGTGGCTAAAAAATCATTATTGCTGTAAGAGTTACAGTCGCTCCAGTATTTTATATGTGCGCATTATTGCTGATTCAACTTAGAACTGCATGAAACACAGGAAACTATAACCATTCTCATGGATGAGACAGCCTATAAAGGAGCAGACGACTAAATAAACAAAGTAATCGTATATCACGAGGTGTCCTCTGAACAAAATAAAGAGATACAACAATGTGCTTGAGATACAGGTGAGCCTATGTCTCTCTGAAGAGGTAGATTTGAGTAGAAGCCTGAAGAACAAGATCAAGACAGCCATGGAAAGGGCTGAGGGAGCTTGCAGCCAGACCCTGAGGGGGAAAGGCGTGAGCCAGACAGTCTCTGTGTGGTGGGAAGTGGGAGTGGCTATTCAGCCTTCACTGTGGGAAATTAGACTTCCGGTGGGACACAGAGAAGGAACAAACACTTGTGCTCAGGTTCCTGCTCTGCGCTGTGTCCTTCATAAGGGACCAGTTGATCTTTAACGACTCTTTCCTGATGGGTATGATGTGATGCTTACACAAGGTGATTCAAAAGTCCTATCCTCTTGGAGGCCCGGTGCCTGCCACTGGTCTATTCCAAGCCAGTATCCCTATGTGTCATTGAAGATGGCGTGTCTAAATGCCCTAGAAGTAGTGGTGATGGAGTGACAGCTGCTGACCTCATAGATCGTCTTGGAGATTGAGCCACTGTAGGAAACGGTTCAATAATGGATGCACTGGGGGACGATTTATGAATATACACTCCATTTGGTTTTTCTCAGAGTCCACAGCAACCTTACAGTATTGTAAATGGGTTCCACTATCTAATCAGGGAATTATAGCAATCTATTAATTGCCATTTCTGATGATTTGCATTTAATTAAGGGGTACTCTTGAGAAAATGAAGGGCAGCGTAACCTCAAAATATGGCTTTACATCTTGGATAATTGACTATAATTTCTGTTTTTACAGCTTTTCTAAATTGTTTATTTCTCCAGATGTTTCCTAAAACTATGATTTTACCTCTTTCCTTTCAATGGGTGAGCAGTAGTTTCTCATAAAAGCTTATATGGTTTAGTTTTCTCAACTAGATTAAAGCTTAATTAGCCAAAAATCCAGATCTGGGATGTGTTTATAAAATTTATACAAGCATAATTAATTTCAGTTAATTGCAGAAGTAGCTTTTCCATGCAAACAATAACCTTTTCTCTGCTGACCTCTAAACATCAGATTTCAGGTTATCTACATTCCTGCCTTTCCATGGTAATACTAAATCAACTTGCGTAATTCTCAAAGTATTACTCTTTCCTTTGATTTATGACTTTTATCACAGAAGTCAGTGATTACCTCTATAACCCATGTTTCATGTTTTGAAACTGCAATGAAAAAAGTGTGCTAGAATAGCATTGCTTTTGTTTTGATGAAAGCCAAAAAGAAAAATTAGAAATATGATTTTGATATGTTCTCCAAAGCCGACTACTTCTCATAAAGTTACCTAGGCTTTTTTAGTCTATTTGAATGACAGTTCAAATTACATTGATCAGCTAACTGTCAAAAAGAATAGCTATTATTTTTTAAATCTCCTGATATTTCCAGGATTTGTCTTCCTGAGAAGAATGATAACTTTACTATACACTGAGCCAGATTCTCTTGCTGTAGAAGCTGTTCCCTTTGCAGAGATCTTTAGAAAACCATATTTAATCCTAAGGAATTATTCTCTGAAAACATGCCTTCTCACTTGATTGGCAATTAAACTTATTAGTTCCCTTATCATCTCCCTAATAAGTCTTGCATAAAACCAAAGGTAGTGAAATTCTCCCTTTTTCTCTCGTTCTTCTGTGTTCATTGTCTGGAAGTGGGTGGGTGATGCTTTTGAAGCTCTTTCAGAAGACCCAGGGGGTTCTTTCCCAGGAGCACCAGGCAAAAATCACCACCTGTCTCACTGGCCTGAATAGTGTCACGTGCTCATCTCTGGACCAGTAACTGTGGCCATGGAGTGTTATTATCATCATTGGCTTGGACCTGATTCACAAGTCTGAGGACTGGTACCCCAAGCCAATAGGCTGTGCAGGGAGTTATGGAAGCAGGAAGAAAATTAGGGTCACACCAAGTGAAGGGATGGAGATTATTGGGAAGGCATTCACAGGTGCATCTCACAGAGCTGAATGTACTGCATTTTAATGGCTTTGTAACAGCAGAAGCCTGGTGAACCTCTTGACTTTAGAGTGACTTTTTCTTCAAGATGGTCAGTGTATGTGCATTTTGAATCTGAAAAGTGCTCCTCCTTGCTATATCTCTCCAAGGTTCATTAACAACCAGTATTATAGAACCAATTCAAAAGGAACATGTTTTCAGTGCCTATCTTATTATTAGCTTCAGGGCTACATTTTTTTAAATGCATAATGAAATCCATGGAATATTTAGAAAGAACGTGGCACTTTGCAAAATTGGCTTTGGGGGCTGTGCATGGCTTAGAGTGAGATGGAAAAGTGTCTGGCAATTTCATGAATTGAAAAACCTTTGGTCCGTCTCTAGGCAGCCGTTAGCCGTTAGCACTTGGAAAAAAAGAGCAATCCAGTTTGTGACTTTCAGAGGATCTATAGAGGTCCAGTACCTTTTGAGTCTTGTACATAGACTCTAGGAAGGTCATTTTCCTCTGTGCGTATGAAGTCAGCCTCCCTACCTTTGTGGAGTTTTTGCTCATTTCAGAGGAGAAGAAATGGGAACTGGCTATTGTTAGTGACAGGACAGTGCTTCAAGAATAATGAGAGTCACTCCTCCTTTCCCCCAAGGACTGGGAAAGCTAAGGTACACACAGACTGGGTAGCTTTTTTTAAATAGCTATCATTATCATTTTCTCTCTAGAATCATGTAGAGTCTCATCATTATTAAAGTCAGGAAACTTGAGTTATGGTCTGGGCTTTGTCACAAGCTTTGGGACCTTGGGCACACGACTCGTCCCCTCTGGGCATCATGGTACACGTTGATAAAATGGAGAGTTTCAAAGGCATACAGAACCAAGTTCTGTCTCAGATAGCTTTTAATCTTTTAAGTTGTAAACATCTGGAATGGGGAGATGTAAAACAGGGACTTTTGGATTAAAAGTGGCATCTTACTTAGTCTCTTCACAATCTACTAAAATGTAGAAGATAAAACAGAGAATGAGGAATTATTCTATCATCAAAAGCTAGGAATGGCAGTAGTCTCTTACCAAACTCTTGGAGGGATTGTCAGGAATCTTCAAGGTTTATGAAACTGCCTTAAAGGACACAGTTAAAGATACTGTTAGGCCATTGGAAAGACAGGATTCCTCTCCTCACCAGAAAGGAGATGCTTTCCATTTGGACCCATATCTGTGCCTTGGATGTGAAATCCATTATCAGCAGAAACAGAGAAGACAAAAATGTCCCCCTCTGTTCTTTGTGGGTGCTGTTTTGGAGTCAGTGTGCTTTTCTGTTTTCTTCCCCTGCAGAGAATAAACACTCACACATGTGTATATATACCTATGCACACTTACTTAATATATGCATATATCTATCTCTAGATATAGATATACGAGCACAAGTACATGTACATATGTACACACACATACATGCATACACACACACATACATATATATATATGTATATATATATACACACACATATATACATACACAAGCTAGTGAGAGGCTACAATCCCAAAATGACAGCAGCCAGAAGTAGGACAGAGCCAAGACATCTGTATCTTGAGAGGTACATTTCCATGTACAAAGCTCCTGAAGCAAGAGAAGGTACAAGGAGACATGAGTAGCCATGCAAACTGGAAAATGTCCTTCGTGAATTTCATCTGTTCAGAGTATGAAAGATAAGTGCCTTCCCAACGCCTGGAGGAACAGCTAAACGGCGATGTGAGAAGGGCATTCAACCCATGGGGACAGTGAGCATCCAGGAGCAGTGCGTCCACAGAGCTCTTTTCTCTTTGCATCAATGAGGCAATATAGAGCCTTTGGAGAAAACTCTAGAGTAAGGAACACAAGCATCATCCTGAAGATGGGGAGAAAAAAAACACACTTCTAAAAATGATTTACTTTACAAATCAGAAGAAAGATTTAGGGGGGTGGGGGTGGGGAGTGGTGGATCAGGGAAAGGTCCTTGTGACTTCTCCACGGCAGAAGAATGGAAATCCGTAAAGACAGGTCAGGCTGACAAAAAGGTCATGGACTCAAGGGAAATGACATAGGAAACATTGCGAGGGAACTAAAAAGGCAGTCACAGAATTAAAACCCACTTCAGCATCAGCACAGATTTCATACTGAGTAAAAGTAAATCAGCCAAGTAAAGAATAAAATTGAGTGCTTTCACGGAAATGAATAAGGAAGCCAAGTGATAAAGCAGGAGAAAGTAAGATGATTACGATGGTGGATAGAGACTGAGTTATAGAAATTTCTAAGAACTATAGAAATTCCTGAGGAAAAGACTAGACCTGAGACTAACACTTCAAAGACATAATCGAATTTTCCTGAGCTGGATTTACTGAAAGATTACATAGAGAGCCACATGAAATACGTGAAAAGACAACCAAACCCCCTCAGTAACACTGAGCAAAATATGTTTCCAGTGTGAAAACAGAAAAGTCTTACAAAAGAACTGAAGTTATGTTGATTAGAGAGTTCTTCTTTAGAGGAATGAAGATTGGAAGGGAAAAGTGAATCACTTGAATGTTATGGTCAGAGAAGTTGTCTGCCTTCTGAGAGGACAACGGAGATGCCTTCTCACGTGTTCTAAGCCTCACCAGACACACCTTCCCTTCCCTGTTTGCTCCAGCCAAGTGAAAAACTTCCACAAATTAAGAACCCTAGTGAGAGACTTATGATATAAAATGGCTGCTGGGTAAGCTTTGGAACTGTGTGTATATGAAAGATTTGCTAAAATTATAAAACATTCTAAACACTTGCTAAAAATTATGAAATACAGCTATAAGCAGATAAGAAGAGGTGCAATATGTTAAATAGTCTAAAAACCAATATCCAAGATGCCAGATTACATCCACGAAGACCAAAAAGAGGAAACCAGAGGTGCAGTTATAGGGGCACAAAGATGAAAATTTGGGCAAAATTCTGTGTATTATATATGAGCAATAAAAATCTATGATTTCTGTCTTCACTTTGATAGTAGGTAAAACTTAAGTAAACAAAAGAATATTCAAAAAAAAAAGAGAAGAAGAAAACCTTAAGAATGAATGTCTTTTAAACCTGAGGGCAGAGGAGGAAGAAATTGTAACTCGAAGGCAACAGACAGCTCTAAATGGACAAACAAGCATGAAGGGAATTCCGATTAATTTAAAAGACTCAGTTTAATTATTTGTTAATTGTAACATGGAAGCAGTCATGTAGCTTCCTGACATATGTGAACATGCGGAATGTCCTAGATCTTTGACAAGGACACTTAGACATTCCTCCACCACACCTGATACAATATGGTAGGTTCCCACTGGATCATGGTAAGCGCCAGCCCTGGTGATTGGTCCCAACTAATCCCAGAGTGATTGATCCACCCTGCTCTGGTTGCTGTTGTAAATAAAGTTGTTTCTGGTGATGCCATGCAGGCTTCTTGACACAGCATGAGCATTGTGCCAGGGATAAATAGCATGACTTACCTAAGTCTGACCTTCAGAAATGCTGTGGAATCTTTACCCGAATGGCGAAACCAGTGTTTGTAGTTCTTGGGCACTTTAACCACTTTTTTTCCCCCTTAAATAAGGAGCTTCCTGGGATGTACTAAGAGCTGTTGCAGCTTTTACTGACCACTGACCAGCATCCAGGGACTTCTCTTCACTGTCTTCAGTATACATAGTCTGTACCGTATGCGTTAGCGCATATGTATATTTATTTATTTTTTTATCTTATGGTTTGGAATGTCTCTTCCAGGGTAAACCTCTATCCTAAAGAGCAAAAAGGCTAGCTTCTTTGTTATGGTAAATTTCTCATTTTCCCAGGGCCTTTGTAACTTTATTGTTTAAATGGCATCTAATACTTTATCTCCTTGAAGGCAGGGGGTGAACTGGATAAGTCCCTGAAATTCCTTTCAGCTCTAAGATCTGTGTTTGTGGGCGCCTGTGCGTGAGAGAGAGAGGATTTAGACTTAACAGAAGAAGTAACAGATTATTACTGTCTTCAGGACAAGGGCTATAAACTGATGATTTCTTTATCCACCCCAGGGCTTAGAACTGAGTCGTGAACACAGTTGATGCTCTATAGAGACTTGGGTTTATGGTGTTGTAGTTCCTCATGTCACCTCAGGATACAGGAGTACATTGAAGATGAAATTGGGGGCTTTGGATCAGGAGGCATGGGATCCCACTGGCAGCTCTCTGTCTACTGTGGCCTAAGACAATCCACTTAGAGTTCTCTAGGCTAAATTTCTGTTTGTGAATGGAAAGGTTTGAATTAGATCAGGAGTTGTGGATCAGTAGTTGGCCCAACTGCCTAGCAGAACGTGTCATTGGGCCTTGAGGGTGTTGACACTTGTTGTTCACATGAAAAGCCTTTACAGGGTGTGCCTTCTGCCACAGCCCTTCACTCTCTGTGACATCACCCCAGTTCAACTGCTCCTTTATGCTTGCCTTATTGGCCTGTATAGGCATTGGATAGTAACCTGGGAGGTGGGGAGAAAAAGGAGAATTCAATTTTGTTTCTAACATTAGCTTTTCTGCTCTGCAGACTCAGGACAGCCAGTGTGTAAAGGTATTTTTTTAGTAGACTTTGGAGGTTAAAAACTATTTGACTAATTAGAATGGATTGATGTGGAAAAAAATGTCAACCTAGGAAGACACACCAGAGAAATTCCGAATGGGTTTTAAAATGGAAATAGAAAAGCTGAATCAGTCTACTTGTTTTCAGGTGCCTTCTCTTCACAGTCATTAGTTTGGCCTGAACTACACCAAAATGGTCCTAATGGCCCCAGTCACAAGAGCTATTACAGGTTGTCTAACTTGGTTAAATTCTTTTCTGCTTTAAATTGTTAATGATTCAGCATTTCATGGCTTGAGTCAGGTGCTCTCAGAGGGCGCCTTTCTTAAAGGTCACTCACTCTCCAGAAATCAACATCCAAGATTAAGATTGCAAATTTTGCTCAGTGACCTTGGGAGAATAATTATTTATTAGAGACAAGACTCAGAAGGCACAGCTCTGTAGCAGGAGACCCCTGGTTGGTGATGTCGGGAAAAGCAAAGAGGCTGCTGAAAGACAAGGGCTGAGAGAGGGAAGGACCGTGGTGGGACTGAGGACCCCTCTCTAAAAAGAGGGATGTGTGCTGCTAACAAAGAGGGTGGAAAATTTCTTGTATGCCAAACCCGCTTAGGAGCTGCATGAGACTTACCTCATTTCAACCTCACAAGGGGCCTGGGAAGTAAACCCTGTTGTCACAAGGTAACAGATAAGGAAACTGAGGCTCGGATAGGTGATGGAACCTGCCTGTATTAGAGATTTGAGGGTTTGCACATGTTTCGTGAAGGGCATAGAACTATTTTCTGCACACTGGTGCCTGATGAATGATTCATGCATGTGATTCATTTATTATGATGTTATGATATCTGAAAATCAGTTTCCAGTAAATGTTGACATGGGAACCTCTTGTCACCTGCATAGGATTGTCAGTAGGAAGTCTGTAAGGCTGAAACACCCACATTCCAAGAGTGAGTGCAGCGGTTGCAAGCTAATGTATGTATGTTTGTGTGCATGTATTAAAATTTTTAAGGGATCACTTCATGGCATTCATAGAAACAAAGATGGGGAGGGGAGATCTTGAGAGGCAACAGAACAAGAGTGATGAGAATGTGGAATACTAAAATAGTCGGCAAAGCAGTGTGCATTTCAAAGTAATTGGACTCTAATGCCTGAGATTCTGCGGGAGGTCAATAGAGGATTTATTGTATTTTTTTCTCTTTCCTGCTTGCACACCAGCAAGTAGATGATTCATGTACTGGGGGAAAAAAACAATGATTTTTTTTATGACATTTAGTTACCAGCTTAGCTTTCTATTTTTACCCTCTTCTAGTCCCTGAGAGTGTTTTTCCCTTATTTAGGAAACCTGCAACTACAAATATGTTCAGTTCGTTTTCTTACCTTTCTGCCAAATATAGGGTGCGATGCCTATATTGCTATGTCTAGAGATTAAACAGGATTGAGAGCAGCTCAAACAGCTGGTCCTCCGGTGCTTGCATCCCACAAAACCAGATTTTTTTTAACTCATTCTGGGAGGTTTTTATTTTTAGGAGTCATTTTTTATACTGTAAATTGAGGGATAAAATAATCTTTACGATTGTTTTATATTAAGGCACAGAGCTTGTATGTACCTTACAAACTATGTAGGGATGGATGTAGGGAACACTGTCCCTTACATGATGCTTACAGACAGTCGCAAGGAGAAAAGCAGTAAGTCTAGGACACGGGTGGCATGAGTTAAGTTTCCTTCTTAGAAGCTGGAGAGGAGAGACACCCAGTGTCAGGAGTGTGATAGCCTTGGTTGTCAGAGTGTCCCATTAGGGAAGTAGGGAGATTCAAAGTGCAAACTTCACCCTTGCACACTCACAAGCTTTCTCAAGAACCCAAGGTGTGTAAAGCTGACTCTGAGTCAGCATTTTATCTCCCATAGCACTGGAGAAACTAATCTCCTTTTGAATGTTCTTCCTGTTCCTTCTTGCCTGCCTTCTCCATCTTCATGGCTACCCCTGTAATTCAGGCCTGCTACTAACTAACCCCTACTAGCTCCTGCGGGCCCAGCCTTGCCCAACTAATCCTTCCTAAATGCTGCTTTTGTGTGTCGCTCCCCCCATTCAAAATGGTCATCAGTTCCCCATTGCCATCTGTATAAAGAGGAAATTCTTCTGCCTAATTTGGAGGGATCTCTAATCACGTCACCTTTGGAACTGTCCTCTGGACTTTTCAAACTCTCCAAGGGACGCTCCCCCATTCCTCTTCCGGGGACATGATCACCATCCCGTGGGGGTGCTCTTCTAATCTCCACACCTTTGAGCCTGAAGCTTGCAGTCTTTAACAGAGGACAGGAATTTACCTTTCATATGTTGAATTTTGGCTTTCATTGTTTCAAGCTCCCATAGGATGAGTGCCACTTTTATTTCTCTGTCAGTGTGCCATCAGTATCAAAATGCCCTGTGTTTTCCTTCATTCTTGAAATAATTAGAAGATAAAACACTATTAATGATGACCAGCAGAGGTCTCAAGGCTGTTGAGGCAACGTTGGGCCTCTTGAGGTGTATTGACAGCAGTGAAACTGTGTTCTCTTCCAGGACCTAGTTGAACTTGAGCTAGCTGATTGTGTGAAATTCTAATGGAAAACAGCAAAAGTAAAGAATGTTGTGAAATGTAGGAAATGCATCACTGAAGGCTGTTCAAAAGCTGTGGGATAATGGGCTTTTTGTAGTGTCTTTATGCTGTGTTAATCTGTTATTTGAGTTGTATAATTTCCTTTGGTGCCTGAAGCAGTGAGAGGAGATGGTCTGCAGTCTTCAGTAATAGGTAGCTTGTACTATTGTTCTCACCTGTAATATCCAACTACCTTAAGCCCATCACACTATTAGGGCTCCTTTGATTTAACTTCCCCAGGAAGTCACCTTCAGTTGCCTCTTACCTCTTCCCTTTGGGATGCTCAGAAATCAGAGTAGTATAGATCATCACAGTTCACATTTACTTGTAGCCTCTTTTGTGCTTATTTCTTGCCGACGATGTGTATACATCAACCAAGATATGAATTCCTTGAAGGCGGGAGTAACAGTTTACCCAGAAAAACGCATGCTTTGGGAGACCAAGGGCTATTTTAGCTAGTTACTGCAGAACTGTGGTACTTAACTTGCCTCCTATGAATTAAGTACCTTGAAGCTTTTAAAACAGCGTTCAGCATTTTGTCATGGTACTGGAGCCCTTAGGTTTGCTACAGATTGGGTGTTAAAGTTTATTTTGTTCATTCTCAATACGTCTCTTTCAAGCTAAAAGCACTTGTGCATTTATGTTCCTCTTCTATTCCCTTCAGGTCTTTGTAGATTCCAATCATGTATCACTCCTTTGCCCTTGTGTTATCAGCCTGAGATACCCTAATGAAGATGACATTTTACAAAATGTCCAGAAATGTAGTGATTTGCATCTTCTTTTGTATCATCCCAGAGAGACAGAGTAGGGATTCTTGATCATTAGAGGTTTTTGGTGTTTAATTGAATAGTTAACAGTCTATCATAATTTAGCTGTCTAGACATTGGAGTAGGTTTCATTTATGTTGGTGTTAGCATTCATGTCTTTTAGATAATTTACAGGAGAAGAGTATAATTTCCTCTAAAAGAGATCTGTAAGGGAGGACACTTGCCAATCCAATTACATCTCCAATTTCTCATTTCATTTTCTTTAACCTCCAATAATTCCGTTGGACTTTTAAATAAAAACATGATCTCATATTATTTTTATATCTAGCCTCAGTTAATGCTAATTTCAGTTTTACTGTTCCCTCTTTAGTATCTCTTCTATTGATTTGGTAGGAGTTACCTTTAATCACTTAAAAGTAAGTAATGCATTAAGACCGCCCAAGGCTAGCCTATATTTGGAAAAATCACTCCATTTAAGAATTAGTTTAACAAGAGCCTACTGCACATTTTGCTTTGGAAATTCACCAGGATTCTTTCCATCTCTGTGAAAGCATTTATTATCCAGAAGAAATTAGACCTAATTTTAAAGAATGCCACAGTGAGCAAAACTTCCTTAAATTTCCAGAAATTGCCATAGCTCTGATTATAATAATGTTTAAGATTCACAGAATTACAGCACTGAGAGAAAGTGAATGGATAGTGGTTGTAATTAGAATGCTACTTCCTTCTGAAACCTTAAAATTGTTTAAACATTAAAATGAGGCACTGACACAGAGGCAGGGGGCAGGGGGTGGCTGTTACTAACTCAGGCCAAGAGGTGTCATCCTTTCATAGACCTTTTTATTAGGGTCTGTGTTGCGTTTGTGGCTGCTGAGAACAACACATCATCCAGTGATCAACATGGAGGGATAGGTATGGAAAGACCAATCACACTGTGTTGCATTGGTGAGGAAGTAGACACCAGGCTTAGTTACCTCTCTTTCAAGATATGTTTTTTGAGAAGGGGGCTTGAAAAATTTGATAGAAACTGGAAGAGGAGATGTGCTATCAACTGATATTTTTATTGGAGGTAGGCAGTAACTATGATGAAAATGGTATCCAATGAGGGAAGAGAAAGAGAGAGAGAAAACCAGAGAGAGAGAGAAAGAAAGAATGCAGGAGAAAGAGGGAACAAAGACCAAGCAGGGAAGAAAGTGTTCAGAGTGCAGAAGTACATATTGGTACCTCAGTGTTCAAGTAACTGACAACACTTCCTAGCTTAAATACATTTTTCAAATGTTTATCTATTTTTGAAACAGAGACAGAACATGAGTGGGGGGGAGGGGCAGAGAGAGAGGGAGACACAGAATCCCAAGCAGGCTCCAGGCTCTGAGCTGTCAGCACAGAGCCCGACACCAGGCTGGAACCCATGAACCTTAAGATCATGACCTGAGACAAAGTCAGACGCTTAACTGACTGAGCCACGCAGCTGCCCCCAAATACATTTTTGACTCTAAGGGGCTGACTTATGCAGAAACTGTATCACAGATAGTTACAGAAGGAGCCCATCCATGTCTGGCTTGAAAACAGTAACTGGCATCCTGGATCTTCCTTGCAGTGGAAAAAGTAACAAATAGCCAACTACAGCACAACACAAAAGTAATCTGTGGGGTAATTACTGCCAGTCAGCTTGACTTGGCAAAATATTAATAGTTTCCTTGATCAGCAGCTACTGAGTTTCCAATTCTTTTCCTCCAGGAGCAACAGAAACCTAGCAAATTGTCTATGACCTTTATTTTTCAGCACGTGGCTTATTCATTGATGGAAAAAAAAAATGAGAGGCTGCAATTCTCACTAAAGAGGCAAAAAAAGAGAGAGAGAGAGAGAGTTTGAATTGTTTCTTAAAGCAGAAGCCTCCTAAATGAATAAACAGTACAGAGCAACACTCACTTTTTGCCCACCAACCAGGGACAGCAACCACCAGTTCAGCCAGAGATAAGAGCCACTTTAAGTCAAAACTCACAGATTCAGGTGCCATTCAGTTCTGAAAAAGGCAATTTTAAATAGCCATGTATGACATATTAGAAATGAGACACAGCCAAACTGAGTATTGAATTCACTAACTACAGGGCATCGCTCTTTCTTTTTCTAGTAGTGTGTGTGTGTGTGTGTGTGTGTGTGTGTGTGTGTGTGTGTGTAAGTAAAATACCAAGCATAGAAAAATGACAAGAGTATGGAGGAACTCCTGAAGTTGTTTAACTGAAATTCACCGAGTACTTACATTTTACTCTATGTTCATGTAATGCTCCTGTCCCTTCCCCTCTCCTCCCTCCCTTTATATTACTTTCTCTCTTCCTTTTCCACTCCCTCTATTTCTCTCCACCCCCTATATGTGCTTTCTTTAAAACAATAGGTTGAGAGTAAGTTGAAGATATCATGCCTCTTTGATCTTAAATATTTCCGTGCACATTTCCTAAGAAACAAGAACATTCTTAGGGCACCTGGGTGGTTCATTTGGTAAGCATCTGACTCTTGATTTCGGCTCAGGTCATGATCTCACAGGTAGTGAGTTCGGGCCTCACATCTCCACTGAGAGTGTGGAACCTCCTTGGGATTCTCTCTCTCTTCCTCTTTCTCTACCCCTCCCCCCACTCATGCCCTCTCTCTCTCTCAAAATAAATAAAACTTAAAAAAAAATAATAAATACTAAAAAAAAAAACCATTTCTTACATAAACACAGTAAGATAATCAAACCTCAGGACCCTTACAATTGCTACAATTCTATTATCTAACCCACAGTTCATATTCAGACTGCATCCACTGAACCAGTAAGATCCTTCATCCTCTTTAAGAACTTCCGAAACCATTAGTAATGTTGCCTGTCCCCTCTCCTGGGTCCTTAGAAAGACACTCAGAAACCTTGAGAGAGAGCATGATGGCCGCTCTTCTATAATAATCTCAAGATTGTGTGTTACATCAGCATTTCCCAAGACATGCTTCATGAAATGCTTCTTCCAGGAAATGCTATGGAAAGTAAAGATTTTGAGTTCAAAGTTGGGGAAAACTTGAAACAGTACTTACCCACCTCCATTCGTTCACTCTTTGGAGATTTACAGAATGCATGGGCTTATAATAGGCTCTGAGTATTCACATATCTATACCGTGAGGAGATGTTATTTGTTTATCCCAGAATTTCCCTTAGTGACCACAGACCATCCATCTGATGGTTATCTATATCATTCAATTTGGGAAATGCTGTTACCTATTTTCACAGTATGTTTTTCACCTCAAAAAGTATTTTCTCTTTAATTGTTTTTTTCAATTGTGGGCTAGTCAGCCTTCTTTTGAAACATTGAAAATGACTGTAATATAACAAAAAAAGTAAGATTTATGTTTACAATATTCATTTTTCCTATAAATGCAATAGTCATGCAATAAGATCTATGACTTCACACCAGTGTCTTACTGTATGAGTCAAAATCTAGAAACTGTAGCAGATGATAAACCCCTTATCAGTGGTTAACAAAACAGATAGTTTCTCACTCACCTAGAATACAGTGGCAGAGACGGGGGTGAGGGCTCTGCTCCTCACATTCACTCATGAACCCAGACAGAAGGTGGTTTTGTCATTTTTTATTGCAGTGGCTCCCAAAATCACCTTGGGTGCTACACCCAGCCAGCGCAAAGGAAGCTATAAAGAATTCTGAGGGAAATTTGCAAGGGACTGGCCCCTATCATTTACAGGCACATTCCTCAGACAAGGATTCATGGCCCCAGGGTCATGACTGGTGGGAGAAGGCTGGAGAGGGTTCTTATTCCTGGCAGGGCACTGCTTTCAGGAAGCAACTCCAGAATAAGAAAGGTGAATATAAATCTTTGGTGAAAAACTAGCTGTCTCTAGAAACCTGTATTTGGCATATGTGTATTTGGCATTCACAAGTTTAATTTAGTCGTTTTGTGTTAATCTCATGTCCTCTCATTTGATTCTTGCACAGACTCTCTTGAGATCACCCGCGCAGGTAATAAATACCCTCATTTTACAAATGGAGTCACTGAGTCCCAGCATAACTGATTGGAATAGAATAAAATGGTTTCTGTGTGTTAGATTTATTTGGGGGGGGGGATTCTTAATAAAGCATTTTTGTGATTTTTTAAATATTTTTAACCCGAATCATACTTTTTTTGAGGAAATTAATACTTTCAGGAGAAGGGATTTATTGAACTGGAAACATTCTCCTAGTTTATTAAGGAATTATCAGTGTCCCAAGGTGCTCTGGGTTAAAATAGTTTTATAAAAATAGTGGTTTTTTGATGTTTAAACAATATCCTCTTCGTGACAGGTGATGGTGAAAAGTAGGTAACGTTTGGCTTTTAAATCTCCCAGTTCTACTTTAGTCCTATACTGGCCTTGTAACAGAAGAGAACCAAAACAGATTATCACTGAAAAATAATGGCAAAAAGAAAGTAAGATAGAGCTCACTTATCCAACAGTTTCCTATTATATATAATATATATAAATAATATATAATAATATAAATTATATATATATAATATATAATAATATAAATTATATATATAAATACATATATATATATCACTGAAATAGAAAATACAACATTATGGAGGAAAATAATTATATGTAAAATCCCAAACCACTACTTTAAAAAATAAATCAGTGTTATGGGGATAATGAACTTAATAGCTACTACTTAATTAAACTTTAGGCTAATTAGTCTAATTAATTCATCTGATGAGCATCTGAATATTGCCAACATTATTCTGAATCTTCAGAGTATGGTTCTGAAATTTGGAGGGAGTAATTTAATGATGCTCAACACCAGTTGTTTACTCTGCAAAATAAATGTGATATTTCATGGGTGCTCAACTCCCCTTTGCATGATAAAACTTACCCTGATTCTTGCAGAAGTCTCCTTTATCTCCGTCCTGATGTTCTCACAACACACTGTGTTTTCTCATTGAAGCATGTATCACAGTCATAAAGTGATGATTTGTTATGATTTGTGCAATATCTGCCTGACTTCCCAGTTGATGGCAAGCCCTATGATGAAAGCAAGGTCACCACCAAGCCCAGTGAATGGAAGACATTCAGTAGATGATGGGCTATGTGAGTGGCTGTTCTTGGTGAAAATAAAGCCAGCAATGCACTTTGGGATGGAAACGGTGTGCACTGGCTTGTTCGTGTGTTCAGGTCCAGTGAAGTGTAGGCTTAAGCAGCCGCTCGCTAGCAATGATGTCTATCAGTTATCGTCAATCTTTGTTATAAAAATAAGCTTTTAATTTCCATGTGATCCCATAATTCCCCTTCTAGGGATATACCCAAGAAGAGGGAAGACAGGAACCTCAAATAGATATTTGTACACTGGTGTTGAAGGCAGCTTTATCTGCCGTAGCCTAAGGCTGGGACCAAGCCCAACTGCCCATCCACAGATAAACAGATAAGCAAAGGGTTGTATATACATACCATAGAATATCATTCAGCCTTAGGAAGGAAAGCAGTTCTGACATATGTTGCTATGGGGATAAACCTTGAAGATGTGCTAAGTGCCATAAGCTGGTCACGAAAAGACAAATCTGATTCACTTAAATAAGGTATGTAGTCAGATTCGTAAGAGAAAGAAAGTAGAATTGTGGTTGCCAGAGGTTATGGGGAAGGGGGAATGAACAGTTATTTTTTAATGGGTATAGAGTTTCACTTTTGCAAGATGAAAAGGGTTGTGGGGATAGATGGGGGGGATGTTTGCGTAAGAGTGTCCATGTACTTAATGCCACTGATCTGTACGCATAACATAAAACTTACCGTCTTGACTTTTTTATGCGTATTTTACCATCATTTAAAGTATTTTTTTTTCATTTTTCTGCCCAGCATTATATAAATCCTCAAGTGTAGGCTCAAGTCTAGATGCCTCTAACTTATTATCAGCATCGAGCTCCTAGTGTGTTGAAATTTTGATAGAAGCATACTTAAAACAAAACAAAGACTTTTCCTGTCATTTTTCAGTCACTTTACATAAACAAAAGAATAAATGCCTTCCGATTTTTCTATCCTTGTCACTTACTAGCTGTGAGTTCATGGATAATCAGTTTATTTTCTCTCCGCTTTAGGTCTTCACGTGTAAAAGGCAGTATAATCCTATTTGGTGTACCACCCAGAGATGAAAACAAGATGTGGTATATGGAAACATTTTGTTAACTAAAGTCCTATATGAGTGAAATATAATTGTAAAAATTTATCATGTATAAATGAGTGATACAGTTAATCCTAAAGAATAAAATACAGTCACCTGTAATGTCACCATCCCAGATACTACCCCATGTTATGATTCATCCATGTTTTTAATCTTTTAAATCACTGAGTGTCTACTTTGTACCAAGTAGTTGCATCTACTTCTATTCCATTTGCTTACTTATTTGTCCCCAAACATACACATTAATTATGTTTTAGTTACTCTTTTAACAATTAATCACTAAGAGTAATTATCATGTGTCACACACTATTCTAGGTTCCAAAGATGTAAAAGAAATAAAAACGACACTTCCCTGAATATAGCTTGCATTCTAATATGGTATCTGACAGTAAGCAAGATGTAAAGAAATACATAGTATTTTTGATATTGATAATTGCTAAGGAGGAAAAAAAGAACTCCTAGATGAAGGTTGGAGAATGTCACTGGAGTGATGGAATTATCATGTAGCTAGTCCAGAAAAACCTCATATAGGTGATTTTGAGTAACGATCTCCAAGAAGTGAAGAAGTTAAGCAGGCAGATATCTGGGCAAAGAGCATTCCATCAGAGGAACCAGCATGTGCAAAGATCTTGTGGTAAGGTGTGGATAGCATGCTCAAGAAGCAAAGAGGAGTGTTTTACTGTGTGGCTGAGGCACAAGGTGTGATGACAGATAGGATAATAGGGATAAGATCAGAGGGTCAGCAGGGGCCAAATCATGGAGTATCTGTAAATCAGAAGAAGGTAGGAGTTTTTATTCTGAAAGTTTACTTCTGAGCCACTTCTTAAGCAGAAGAACGATGGCCAAATTTTTTAATTTACTGGCATGGCTATGACTGCCGTGGTAAGAAGGCACTGCAGAAGGGCAGGGGAGAGACAGAGCTGAGGTAGAAGGCTATTACAATAATCCAGGTGTGCAATAATAGTGATGTAAGCCAGGATGAGGCGAGGTAGGGAGGAAGATATTTTTGGGGAGATATTTTTGGCAGGATGTGTGGCTTGGGTAGGATGCTGCTTGTGAGGAAGAAAAGAGCAATCCAACATGACACCCATTCCTTTACTTTGCAAGTTTCTCCAGAAGAGTTGAGAACATTATCTTAGATAAAGAGAAAAAAGAAAAACCTGAGTACAGATGACAAATGGTCCATTGAAAGAGCTGTTTTTAGTCTTAATGCATCTGTTGTTTAAAATGATTTCCCCGTGTTTGAACAAAAGCAAACAGTTCCAAAGTGTGGGCTCATCCAGGTCTAGAGCCCATTCTGGGAGCCACATTTATGGTCTTGTGTGTTCCCTAAAGCTTTTAGTGGTTGGGTCTTAAACCCTACCCTTTAATTTTCTGTTCTCAGTAGAAATTACATGGCAGACATCTGCTTTCAACTCTCCTTTCAGGGTCCTGTGGGCACATCTCTGTTCCCTCTGGGTCTCAAAGAGAACTTCTACAGTAATGAAGAAGTTAATGTACTGTGCAGACTTTACCAAAGTCAAATTCAGACATCAAAAATGCTCTCCTACGTAACCATATCTTAGAGAACCCTAATTTGATTGCTGCATTGTATTTTCTATTTATTTTTCTTATTTAAAAAATGTAAACACAACCTTCTTCTTCCAACATATAGCAGAAGTGGTTGACAGGGCTGAATTTACAAAAGCCAGAGAAGTGTGCTCTTCAGGCACTCCTCGTCCAAACAAAACCTTGCCAGATAACGTCAATGAAGCATTATGATTTATAAGCCTAGAAGGTTTATTTTTTGTGTGTTTAGTCGTGCTAACATTTGAGAAGAAGACATTTAGAATATGGCTTAGCCGTTAAGATGGATGTGGGTTAAATTCCATTTCTGCTGCTTCCTAGTCATGTTATTAAATATATCTTTAAACGTCTATGGACTTCAGTTTCCTTATCTGTAAAATGGGGAGAAGAGTACGAATCTCACAAGATTTTTTAATGTTTATTATTTATTTTTGAGAGAGAAAGAGAGAGTACAAGCCAGGGAGGGCAGAGAGAAAGAAAGAGAATCCGAAGTAGGCTCCATGCTGTCAGCTCAAATCCCGACGTGGGGCTTAAGCCCATGAACCAGGATATCATAACCTGAGCCGAAGTTGGACGCCCAAGTGACTGAGCCACCCAGGCACCCCTCACAAGGTTTCTGAGTGAAACAGAGGAATTAGCGTAGAGAAAGTGTGTAGCAGAGGCTGAAATTGTATATAGACTGCTCATGGTTTTCATCTCAATCTTAAAATTTGAGGAGCCATGTGAGGACAAAGCAAAGATAAGGGCTATGGTGGGCTCTCTGTCTTGTAAGTCCAGTAGGAGCACTATGCTGTTCTGGGGTCGCAGTAACACTGGAGTTTGAGGTACCGTTTCAGTAGCTCAGGTGGCTTGGGTGTCTGGGCACGGGGCCACGGTGGAAATGTTTTCATTACAATTCTCCCAGAAGCATTAGGTTCCCACCTGAGCGTGGTGCTTGCTCGGATAGATACGGACCTTCACGTAAAAACGCATATGTTTATTTAGGATCGAAAGGTATCTTAACGTTTTGTGCCGCTCTGTGCCACAACTAGCTAGGTCTTCTGTGTCTGTGTTAAAAGGCACACTTTGCTATAGAAGTCATAGGATCATAGCATTTGAAGGCTGAAGGGGACCCGTAGAAAGTTTGGTACTTAACAGTGAGGGAGTGCAGTTAATAGTTGTGAGTGTGGCTCTAGAGGCAGTCTGCTCAGGAATGGATCCCATCTCCCCCCAAGCCAGCCTCTGATTCTGGCTGTTACTCTCTGTGCCTTAGTTTGCTTATCCACAAAATGGAATTGTAAGAGTGGATTCTTCCTAAGTTGTCGCGAGGACTGCGTGATATAATCTGTGTACAACGCTTAGCACATTGTAAGCGCTCAATGCATCTCTTTTTATTACTATGGTAAGTACTATTTTTATATCATCTCCTTCTGGTCCCACAACAAGTTAAAGTATGTATGGTCTTCATCCTTACTTTATAGCTGTTAAACCGAAGGGTCAGGAATGTTAAATTACACAAGCGATGATAGTGGGGGCAGGAATCGAACTGAGGTGTCTTGTTCCAAATCCCATGCTCTTGGGCCACACGGCGCTCACTGGTCACTCTCCAGATGTTTAATTAGTGCCTCTCAGATATTCATCTGGCGTATTTCCATGTCCTGGGTCAACGGTTCCTCTGCCAAAAGAAGCTGGCTACAGACTGGCAACATTGTTTTGCAGCCTTCAGACTTGCTCACTCATGTTGTTGTGTGTCAGAAACAAGATGCCTATCAAGGGAATATACAAACATGAACACCAAGAAGAGGGTGAGGGCTGGCTCTAATAGAATAATGGGAAGATCACTCTTGTGTCTTGATTCACTAGCAAATCGGGGTTGAATTTTATGAAGTGATTCTGTCTCATTTCATTCAAATGCCAGTTGGTTGTTACTCAAAGCCTAAAACCTAAAAATTATTTTCAAGAGCTGCAGTGGAGGCCGGTGGGGGGGGGGGGAGGGCTAAAACAAGAAGCAATAAAAATTAGGAACGCTCAGTTTTACTTGTAATAATAGCAGTAGGAATACAACGTTTTCTAAATCCAGTTGAGGATATATTGGCACTCATGTTTAGTTTGCTAACTTGCCAAAGTCTGCTCACTGAAACATGTAAACAGAAAAGTTTCTCTCCTCTTACTCGAGGCTGCTGGAACTGGTGATTCACATAAGAAATTGTGTGGACTTTCAAAGATGGTGGCGCAGTTTTAAGAGGAAAACATCATTACCTTTTCATCTAGTTGATAAGGGCATTCCAGGCACTCACATCATGGTGAATAGCTATATTTAGTGTAATTGATTACATTCTCAGCAACTACCAAGCTCTTTCCTGTAGGTTACAAGCCCACCAGCCATTTTGTTAGGTAGGCTGTTACAGAGAGGATAAACATTCATGAATGCCACCTGATTCCAAAGACTGGTATTTTAGGAAAAAAGAAGGCATGGAGTCTGAAAGGGTAACTATGATCCTATCACGAAGCTTGGGCCAAGATCTTCTGTGCTTGCCTCCGAAATTCATCTATAAGAATAGGATGCTTGGACAAAGGGGTATTTCCTGGAAGGATAAGATTCCTGGAGCTGTGCTGCCCCTGATCTGGCGTGGGCTTGGACAACTCACTGTTCCTCTTAGTGACCTTGATTCTCACATCTTTAGAAGGGAACTTTTCACTGGGGTCTAAAGAGAGGTTGATCCAGGGCCTATAATGCAAAACATGGATGTGCTCGTGGCCCTGGGACTTTTGCTTCACATTAGAAATATTAGGTGACATGTATGTCACCTCTCCAGAGGTCTGAAACAGCCGTTTATTCTGCCAGTGATGGAACAGATCATGGTTCCTCAGATTAAGCACCAGATGCCAGATACAGTCATTGACTTGTGTTTGGCGAGGAGTTGGGGGGTAATCATATATTTTTTAAAAATGTATTGTAAAATGCCAGATTTGTATGAATGTGGCAAGAGAGTCAGCATGTGTGAGAAAGACGTGGGGACTGAGTATCAAATCTCTTAATCTCTCTTGCTCGTTCTGGAGTGCATGGATGTTTACAGCATGTATGGCTACATATTTTACATGCATGTCTGTGTATACATTTAGTGGCTGAGGTTGGATTATTTGGATCAGAATATAAGTTAAATATGTGCATATGCAATAGACCTTAGTAAGAGCCAAAGAAGAAGGGCCAAGGGGTATAGATACTTCCAGTACTCAAATGGACCAGGTTCTTCATTACTTGCAAGGCTTTGAGTATATCGTCTCTCTTCTGATAATGCTGGTTTAATTGAAATTTTCTTTACTTCCCTAGCTTGTATGCTTCCACTAGCTGTTAGCATAGAAATCCCTACTTCCAGGAAGTTCTTGGAACTTTCTTGACCCCTTAAATCTAAGTTAGATGTCTCTCCTGTAAGCTCCTAAAGCATCATAGATGTTTCCGATTAAAGCCTTTCTCACACTTTACAAAACTGTTTGGTGACTTGGCCCTTTCCTATCAGAAGAAGAATTCTATGAGACTAAGAACCTTATCTGTCCTGTTTATTGAGCATCTCTTGTGTGCCTGACACTGTTCTAGGCAGGAAGATAGAACGGGAAACATGTGTTTAATAACTGAATAAACACACACAATTTTTTTCAGAAAAGTTAAATGCCAAGAAACAATAAAATCCTCAGAGTTTTACCTATAGAGGAGAACACTAAAAAGGATCCCTTAATAAATGCAATTAACAAAATGCCCAGTTGTTTTCTTTCCCCTCCACTGTTACAGTCGATGACATCAGATGTGATGTGGTAGATGCTAAGAATTCTAGATTCTAGGATAATGTTCTTGAATATAAGGCTATGTGAGTACAAGTTATACCATATTTATGTGCAAACTCTGATAGTCACTCTAGGCCTTGGGTGACGAGAGAAGGGGCCTGGCCTGGACAACAAGTCATACTTGAGTGCAGACTTGTAGGTGTTCAAAACCAGTGGCCCAAATGTGGAGCTGCAGTTTTCAGGTGCGGTGGGAGGAGTCAGGGTTTGGAGACAGCAGGTAGGCGAGGCAGGGAAAGAAAACACACTGTAGCTCTGGGCAGGCTGAATGCCTTCTGGTGCATCGTGGGAAGATTCGGGGATCCAGCCCGATGTGGTAGACTGTTGAAAATACCAGAAGCTTACTCAAAAGTCTGGGTAGTCAGGGATCTGTGCTCAGATAGTGGCCTGCAATGGAAAGAGCAGTAACCCAGGAATTCACAGACCTGAGGTCTAATTCCAGCCTGCCTAGTAGCCAGTCCTATGACCCTGGGCAAAGCACCTTGCTTGTTGAGCTCCATTTTCTCTACCTGCAAAATGAGTGGATTGGCTCACCCCTAAATGTGTCTCAGCTTCAATCTGGGCAGTAGGCAATGTGACGCCCTGTCACATGTTGGCCAGTGGGAGTTTTTGAAACAAGGACCCCCTAAACAACCATTTTTTTTTGCCTTCCAAATGTCTCTTTATTTTTTTATTTTTTTAATATGAAATTTATTGTCAAATTGGTTTCCATGCAACACCCAGTGCTCCTCCCAAAAGGTGCTCTCCTCAATACCCATCACCTAACAACCCTTTCTGCTAGCACCCCAAGTGAGTCTCAAGTTTGGGCAGTCTCGAGCCTAGGAGTAAGGGAGAATAAAGCGAATTGGGAAGTGAGGTGAGAAAGGAGAGACTAAGAACTCATATAGTTCTTCACAAGGGTGCTACACTTAAAGTCAAAACTGAAATCAGTGGGGGTAGGGAGAGTTACTTTAAGTTGGACAATCATTATTATTGTTTTCACAATATATTTGGGTTGACGTCTGAAAGAGTGAATCAGAAAAGTGTGTGGAATATCAGAGCAAGAGAAGAGAAAGGGTCAGTGCCTTGTGGGTACTCTCTGGAGGAGGTAAGAGCGTATGTTGGCCTGCCAGAAATGAAGGGACTTTGACCAATGAATGTCAGGTGGCAATGGAGGTGAACTGTGTCTTTCAGGATGCGGGAAGACCTGAGCATGGAACTAGAGCTTTATAAGTCAATGTGATGGAGTTGGATGGATCCTCAAATTAAAAAGAAAACAAAACTATAGACATCCCCATCTGTTGAGTACTTGGCAATCTCTAGGCACTCTGATAAGTGACTTCTATCCATGATCTCATAAGGTTGCCTGAACTACCCCGTGGGTCTTTTCCATCCCTGTCACTAAGGTATGAGTGAGGAAAACTGAAGAATTAGGGAGAGTAAGTGATTTGCCCAGGAACATAGAGCTAATTAGAGTCAGAGTGTGAACTCCGATTGTTTAGAGCCAGATGGCCTTCTAGCAGGAAATGATGACTAACATATTTTTTTTCTTCTATTAGGTACAAAATTGGTCAGGAAACCTCCTCATGCATGTTAGTGATACTACCGTTATTTGACCTCCCTTAGTTTATGATTCATGAATATTCTTTAAGGCCTCATTGCTAAATCCAGTGGTCAGGGAGCAGTATGATCTGGGGGACCATGCACTGTGGATGGTAAAGCAGAGTGGGGACTCTATAGCCAGACTGTCAGGTGTTACCTTCTGGCTTCTGACTGTGTGACACAGGGCAAGCCCCCTTCCTCTTGAGTCTAGATTTCCCTATCCATAACATGGAGCGGTGAGGATTACTGAGTTAACGTAGTTAAAAATTTAATACAGATAGTACATGGCACACAGTGAAAATGTAACACATGTGACCAAATGTTACAATCATCACCCACATTATCACGTTTGATGGATTTACGTATAAACATCTGAGGTTGTGACTTTTAAAATGTGCATTGTTTAAAAAGTCAGATAAAATTCAGGAAATTCAGTGTCTCAATTGCCAACCAGTGGTCATAGTACCTCCTCAGAATGTTGTTATCTGCCTAAATGAAATTAAGTATGTAGAAATGGTTTCTGAAACACAAAGCCCCATACAGATATTGGTGATACCTGGCTGATGATGAGCTGTTCAGGGCGCCTTCACGACTGATATTGAGAGTGTTCCAGATCGTGGAGGGGCGGGGTGCTCCCGTGAGAGAAGGCTGGTTGCTCCGTGTTTGATGGTCATTACTTCAGGATCAGTGAAAACCATCTGAGGCTCATCCTAGGATTTCAAAAACTTTAGTGCACCCCAAATTATGTCAGAATGGTCAACCAAGTTCATGTATGTTTATCCATTGTTTCTCGTTTTTATTGTATTTGAGGGGTGTACACAGCAATTAAAATTGTGCTTTTAAAGTAATGCATTTATAGGGCACCTGGGTGGCTCCGTCAGTTAAGCGTCTGACTTCAGCTCAGGCCATGATCTTGTGGTTCGTGGTTCGAGTCCCGTGTCAGGCTGTTTGCTGAAAGCTCAGAGCCTGGAGCCTGCTTTGGATTCTGTGTCTCCCTCTCTCTCTGACCCTCCCCTGCTTGCTTGCTCTCTCTCTCTCTTCCTCAAAAATAAATATTTTTGTTTTAATTTTAAGTAATGTCACTTATGAACACTCAGGAATAAACATTCCAGAATACCTAACAGATTCTGGGATCTTACAGCATCTGAGAATGCCTAACATTGACTTTCAAATCAAGAAGACTTATGGGAATGAGCTCGATTCCCCTTTGCTTCTTGTTCATGCTCAGTAATAAATGGTCTTATCGTGAAGCGGGTTAACACGAAAGCCCAGAGCCTCACGCTTTGGGTATGTGACAGCTCCAAATGGTGCTGTTTAAAAAAGAGCATGCTGTGTTTAAGTGTACGTATAATCAATGTATGGTGACATGTCAAGGTTGTGAAAATTCAGATTACGTTTCCGTGTGCGGTATTAAACACTGCATACAGAAACAACTGCTGTCTCTATTGTACTACACCCTGCAGGATGATTAATGTGCTTTTAGCTTAAATAATTGGGAGGGGTGGCACCTCAGGGAATGCTAAACATATTTTTAATTGCTATATAAATATGTCATTTCCTTGCTAATTCACGTTATGCATGGGAGGTTATATAATACCAGAGGGCCTCCAGGCATGATGTATTGCACCTATAAGCTGAGTTGAAGGACTAACAGGGCCCAACTGAAGATAAAATATTCCTTGCTAACTCTGTGTTAGCAGATTAAAAATAGATGTTGAAGCCTGGCATTACTTTATAAAAACAGAATTATTATTTGGCCTAGAGTATGGTCTCTAAATAACTTTCTGAAACGCTGGAAGGAAAATGTATTTTCAATAAGAAAAAAAGGTACCTCCAAACAATCCCAAGAACAACTTCCTCATTTAGGAGAACGTACATAGTGAAGGAGACATGAGCATTGTCTTTGGCATGAAGTAAAAAATACACAAAGTGGTGGAGGATGTTAGTTATCCATTGCTCACATTCACATTACAGTCTAAAACTGACCTCATCACTTGTGATACCTCGGAAAGCAAACATTCCTTTAACTACAATTCTTTTGCTCTGCTCTTTCCATTCTAACTTTTCTTAGAAGAACAGAGGGAGAAGAAAAAGAAAGACTCTAAATAAAACTCAATAGGTATGAAGTTGGGCTAAGTTATCTTTTCAGGATCAGTGGATATTGATGGATTCCTTAGCCAGAAGAGCTATGTAAGTTGGATTTTACATTCTGAGTCTGCGAAGAACCAATTTTTGGTTGTCAGAACCGCCAACCTGTAATTCTGAATTACCATTAGAAACAATTGTGTGATTTGTATTTCCCTGATGGTGAGTGATGTTGAGCATCTTTTCGTGTCTGTTAGCCCTCCTGAAACCATTATTACACTATATGTTAACTAACTTGGATTTAAATTAAAACAATAAAGTAAAAAAATACATATTAAAAAGAAACACTTGCATGAAGGAAAGTTGAGGTGGCTATTGAGAAATTCAGGATGGGAGTACAAGAACCGTCTGCTTGTACTGCTGTTTTTAAAAGGCTCCTGGTGATAGTTTCCTTGAATACTTCTGTTTGTGTCATGGACTCTGGATCATTAACAGAAAGACAGTCGATGGGTTAAATGTGGAAGGCAGGTTCATTCAGTGACCAGGTGCCAGGCAAATGGCAGTCGTTGGCAAGCCCAGTAGTCCGATATGGACAGCAATCAAATTGCTATCAGATGTGCCCAATCACTGATTATTATTTTATTTGCAAGGACATAGAGGTGTCCTTTAATTTAAAGCTAAATGGAATCAGAAATCAATTAATGACTGATTGCTGTTTCTTCTACAAATTGATTTTGGATTTGGCAGCCTGAAGACTATATTATGCCAGAATCCACACATGGACTACATTAAAATACAGCTAGGGGCTTGGATCAGTTAATTAGACCAATTCCTCCTCCTCCAGCAAAGCTCTGTTTTTTCTTAACAAAATAAATATAACTTGTAAATTTTCCTCACTCCCAATCTTGGTATCCTTCCATGATTTTATTAATCTCTTACTTTTAGCAGCTGAAAAATGAATGATGGAGACCCATTTGTATTTTAAGTAATTCCCTAAACATTTCTGGAAGTGAGAACATAATACAGATAATATTTTGAAATATAAACTACTTGAAACCAGAAGGTCCCATTGCTAGCCTTGTAAAAACAAACAAACAAACAAACAAACAAACAAACAGCGATGCTATGTGCACATCTACTGAACTGTCCTCACATATACATACCTGAATTGTTGATTTGACTCTGTAACGGGGCTCAGAGAGGAAGGAAGGCACGGTTCTTATCTAGCATGAGCCTGTCACAATGCTTGCACATTCCCACCACCCTGCCACAAAGGCACACAAATGCTGACATATTTGAAAAGCACAAATTTCTGAAGCTTCCTCTCCCCAACCCTGCACAAAGATCAGCTTTTCTTGTGTCTTACTACCATGGGACTTCTCTTGGCTACCTAATCTGGGGGGACAAACAGAGGCTTAGCAAATTCTTCCTTCTGTAAGACATATCTCCATTTGAAATGATACACTGAAGAGCTTGCCCAAATCTAGGCAGCTAGTAGGAATTCCTGATCCTCTTTCTACTGGTAGGGGAGACATTTATGTGTCCCCAAACTAGGGTGGTCCCTCCTCTCATCCAGAGATCAGATGCCTACCCTAGAGATCTCCTAAGATTAAAACTCTTGCTTATGACAATTAGGACTAACTCCAGAAAGATAAAACTCCAAGGACATTTTGGACATTCTGGACATTGTTTGTTTTGTCAGCTGTAGTATAGCATAATGATGAAGGGCAGAGACTCTGGAGCCAGACTGCCATTACTTTCTAACTATGTGACCTTGGGCAAGTTACTTAAATTCCTAGTGTCTCAGTTTTCTTATAATAATAACAGTGCATACATTAGAGAGTTGTCATATGACTAAAGGAATTAATGGTTCCTGGAACATAGGAATTTTATACACACAGATAGGATACACACACACACACACACACACACACACACACTGTTACTATTATCATTTATTTTGAAATTATACAGGGCAAAACATTTTTAAAAATCCAAGTCTTACATGTTCTTCTTTGATGACACTTCTTTCTTAAATTGGGGACAAAAATAGTGTTTTGTGCAATATTACTTTAGTTTGTGTGTCATTATCTGCTGTTCTGCCTTTTACTTCATAGTTGATATCTAGCACTTAGTATAAACCGCTCAAGAAAGCGTAGCAGGTTACCCCTATTTGCAGCCTTGGTCCTTTTAGCACACATATACTCAGTGTTGTCTTGGGGTTTTCTTAAATGTAAGCAACATTAGGTCACACTAAGTAAAGACTTTCCCTTTCATGGTTCCTGTTTGAAACCCTGAGTCACTTGACATCCGTCTTATAGCATCACTTTATACTTTATACTTATCACTTTATACTTATCATGTCAGTATAAAAAATCAAGTGGCAATAAGATTCTCACATGTTTACTCATCCACATATTCAACAAATGTTTATTGAGGTCCTGACACCAGAAATAAAGCGGTGAAGAATAGACAGGGCCTTCTACTTCACAGAGTCTGTGGTATGCTGGGGATAGGTAAGCATGGAACACATATAATAAAACAGAAGCATGTCCTAGAAAAGCCCAGGAAAGGGACAGAGAAGATCTACCTGAATAAATGAAATAGAATCTAAGCGGTGCCTTTATTATATTATTGATCTATTTTTTAATATTAAATATAATTTATTGGCAAATTGGTTTCCATACAACACCCAGTGCTCCTCCCACCAGGTGCCTTCCTCAGTGCCCATCATCCACTTTCCCCTCTCCCCCACCCCCCATCAACCCTCAGTTTGTTCTCAGTATTTAAGAGTCTCTTATGGTTTGCCTCCCTCCCTCTCTGTAACATTTTTCCCCCTTCCCCTCCCCCATGGTCTTCTGTTAAGTGTCTCTGGATCCAGGTATAAGTGAAAACATATGGTATCTGTCTTTCTCTGCCTAACTTTTTTCACTTAGCATAATACCCTCAAGTTCCATCCACATTGCTGCAAATGGAAGGATTTCATTCTTTCTCATTGCCAAGTGGTATTCCGTTGTATATAAAAACCACATCTTCTTTGTCCATTCGTCAGTGGATGGGCATTTAAGCTCTTTCCATAATTTGGCTATTGTTGAAAATGCCGCTATAAATATTGGGGTACAAGTGCCCCTATGCATCAGCACTCCTGTATCCCTTGGGTAAATTCCTAGCAGTGCTATTGCTGGGTCATAGGGTAGATCTAAACCCTCGAATACTATGGGTGTTTGTCTTTGGCGCTCCTTTAGGCTACATCTGAAAAAACTCCATGCTGCCTGTGGTGCAGATGAGACAGCTTGTACTGACTCATAGGAGCAGATTGTTACATTCTCAGAAATTTTCAAGTGGAGCTAGTTACTAACTAATAATTAACTAACTAACTAATAATTTTAATTATTAAAATTAAGTTCTTTATAAATATACAGTTAAATTAATTGAAATAAAGGTAATGGGTACTCAAAAATCATCACTTCTTAATTACTTTTACTAGATTCTGTGGTTATTTAGGCTATGGCATTTACAAAATGGAAATACTACATAATGGTATGCCCCTGTGCATCTCTCCCTAATTCCGTGTTCAGTGAAGTCATGTTGATGGTTGATAGCTTGAAATTGGCCATGATGGGACTATTTACACAAGGGAAAATTGGCAGACACTGTAAATCAAAGGAGTTGTTTTTTGTTGTTCTTTAGTCTTTTCCTGGTGAGCCTGTTTTTTAAATATTCGTTAGCACTACACTGTTGTACTTCAGTGCTTGACGTCTGGAGCACCTGTCCGCCTCCCTGGTCTGACTGGCTAGTGTTAAGATGTTGTATGATGAACTGGAAGGCAAAACTAGGAGACTGGTGACTTAGCTTCTAATACCAACTTTGCTACTGGTGAGTTTTACATTCCGGGGATGTTGTTTAATAAATGTCAGTTCCGGGCATCAATGAAAGACAGGGATAAGCAGCGCCTGGGTGGCTCAGTTGGTTAAGCATTCAACTTCAGCTCAGGTCATGGTCTCATGCATGGTTCGTGGGTTCGAGCCCTGCATCGGGCCCCTGTGCTGACCGCTCAGAGCCTGGAGCCTGCAGCCTGCTTCAGATTCTGTGTCTGCCTCTCTCTCTGCCCCTCTCCCCTCCCTCCCTCCCTCCCTTCCTCCCTCCCTTCCTCTCTCTCTCTCTTTCTCTCTCTCTCTCTCTCAAAAATAAATAAACATTAAATAAAAAGATAGGGATAAGATCTCATTCCTGCCCTCAACAGGGCCATATTCTAAGACAGATGTATATCTAACTAATTACAGTTAATTTTGATCTCATGGTGGTTTGGAAGTGAGACAAAGGAACATCTCAGATGGGACACCTGAGAGGAGTTCATTGAGAATGTGATATGTAAAGCCAGATGTGAGCAGAATGCACCGGCTCTCAGCAGGTGGAGGAACACCTGGGCAGGTGTGGCATAGTCATGCCTAGATCAAGGATGGGGAACTTCTGTGGGTGGCAGAAGTGGGTAAAACAGACTATAAATTAGAATCATATTGTGATCCTGAACGTGGGGTGCCAGCAAAGTTTTTAAATGATTTTTCTACAAGTTGGGTAATGCTCTCTCCTGTGTTTTGAACACATTACGTTTGACAGCTGCAGAAAGGATGAATTAAGAGGATCAGTGCACCAGAAAATAGACAGAAGACCAATCTGAGACTTACCAAAATATAGAATAGAGATCACGGGTGGGTGGAGATGCTGATATAGGTAAGTGATAGCTGACCATTGATTTATTCATCCACAAAAAGGGCAAATGTTATTTTTTCTCACCAAGGCTGCAACATGACTTTTGAAGACTCTATACATTTTTGCTTTTATTGGCCCTTTCCTCCACAAAAATTTATTAAAATTATATTTTACAGCACTGTGGTATAAAATCTGAGATACTTAGAGTATGTATAAATTATTTTTTTTACACCTAAAAGTTTGGGTTTTTTTTCCTTCTGATTTTATAAGAAATGAAACCATTTTTTGTGAGCCTCTCAAAATGTTGTGGGCCCTTCGCCTGGTTCTTAATGTTCTTAACGGAGAAGTTGACTGTGTCTCTGTTCCATTCATAAAGTCAATGAATGAATGAGGGAACAGTTGGGTAAACTCACAGAAGATTAAACACTATACAAACTTAGAGCCTTTTTAGAATTCTTACTGGATAGAACAAGCTTGAGTAGTGATTCTATGGTGATTACTTCCTTTGTGATGGTACATCAGCAAATTGAAAAGCACCATGCTGATTTTCAAGACTTTTCTTGATTCACTATATGGTAATGTGGATGGTTATGCAAACAATGTGTGGGGTAGGTACCTATGTGCATTGTGGAAGTAAAGGAAGACCAACTAAATGGGAACAAGCAAAGTCTATCTATTCAGAGCTGGCTACAGCAAGGGAAACAGCCACCATGACTTGTCTTTTGGCGAAGACTCATAGGCAGACAGAGGAGTAGGAAACTTCAGGTAAGCCCAGATTCCAGGCTGTTGGCATGGGCAGATTGTAGGCAGGCTAACTAGATGCAGGGTATTTATGTGATTGGTTAGGGGAGTATATTGGGTTTTCTCTGATTTGATCTCAGTTGGGAGCAGGGACAGAATTAGGGAAGCTGTCAGTTATTAATTAAGTTCTGGCCATGTGGAGCTGATTGTTAAAGAAGTTATTGTCGGGGCGCCTGGGTGGCTCAGTCAGTTAAGCAGCCGACTTCGGCTCAGGTCGTGATCTTGCCGTCCATGAGTTCGAGCCCCGCGTTGGGCTCTGTGCTGACAGCTCAGAGCCTGGAGCCTGTTTCAGATTCTGTGTCTCCCTCTCTCTGACCCTCCCCCGTTCATTCTCTCTCTCTCTCTCAAAAATAAATAAACGTTAAAAAAAAATTTAAAGAAGTTATTGTCTAACCTCCTGCATTGTCACTGGAGACAGGAATCTGACTCCCTGTGCATCCAACCTATAGCACGCTGGCCTCCTGAGTTTATTGTAATCAAGAGGTTGGTTTTCTGGGCAGCTTGCTGCAGTTGTGGGTCAAAGTTGTATTCCCTCTTTGGTTCATATGTACCAAGTCCTGTGCTACACTGTATCTTTAATCCTGTTACTAACCCTGTGAAGAAGGTACTGTAACATTTGCAGAGAAGAAGAGAATTGTAAAAAGGTTAGGCGATTTGGTAACAAGATGCGGAATTTCAAATACATTGTGTGTCTACCTCCAAAACCTGTGAGTTTACAGCTTTCTCATTCCCAACATGAGGAGATGAACAGGATGATCTCTGGAGTCTCCTCAGGTAGAATTTCTTGTTTCAAAACTTGATCACAGGAGTCTGCCTTCTCAGTCATAAACTTAGTTGGCCCAGCAGAGCAGCTATTTCCTGTCAACCCAGTGACACCATGACACCGGGAGTTTAATTTTGGCACAGCCACAGGACCTCAAGTATATTCCTGGTGCTTCACCTGGAATTGGAGAATCTCAAAAGAACTGAAATCAACCTCCGTGATCGACGGAACACTTCCCATGACGCCAGAGCCCTGAAGGATCTAGGCTTCCACACCTTCCCTACCAGAGCAAGCCATTTTCCCCTGGAACGATTCAATTTCCTGCACAGACAGAGATTGGGCGTGGGTGAAGAGAATGCACTATCATGTCATTCAGTCATGTCTGCGATTTCTCAGCTTCTCCCCAGTGCTGTAGAAGTGATTCATTCCTTGGGAAAGAAGCCAAGAAAATCATGAAAATAGCAAAAATATTTCGACTGCAATTGTAGAGCTCATTAACTTGTCACGGAAGTGGTGGGAAAACTGCTGGGTTGCCTCTCATTAGCAGCAAAATCTTTTATTTATATATGCCGTTTTTTGTGCGTTATTATTGCTGCCGTGCAGAGGGTATCTGGAGGGCTTTGGGCTCGGGTAAGCCAGGTGATGCAGACACTCAAGAGAAGATATTTCATGCCCTTGTTGGGCTTCTCATCTGTGAGATGCAGAGCACTTTGCCAACAGTAGTGATTGGATAACAGGTATTGCGTGTTCCCTGGTGTGGGGCGTGGTGGGGGTACTTTCCCATGTGGGGCTTTTTGACCTCCGAACAGTATTAATTGGGACTGTTTCAAAAGGCAGGCATGTGCAGGAGACAGGAGTGGATTATCACAACAATAATGAGTTTCCATTGATACATTAGCATGTTGCCAGCCTTCTCATGCACTATTCCTATGTAAACTTTACCACAATAAAGCGTTCCTATCATGACTCCCACTTTAGGTAACTGAGATTTGGAAAGGTTAAGTGACTTACCAAGGTAATAAGAGGTAACTCCGGGACTCAGCCTGAATATCCTGACTCCTAAGCTTAAGCACTAAAGGCTAACTGTACAGACTCCCTGAAACAGAGTATGGTTAGGCCAAAACGGGATTTTATGGATCACTCTGGCCTGAGGCTTTCAGACTGTACAACAGAAGCCTCAGGGGTTTGCCCTAAAGGAAGGGGTATTGGTCGAGTTTCCACTCATGCACCAACCTCAGTGGCTTGCCATTGTGTTATATATTCACTGCTTGGAGTCCCTGTAAATTCTTCAGAGATACGGTTTTCATAAGATGGTGGGGGAAAAAAATAAAGTGTAATAGAAGAAAAACATTTTTTTTCTACTTTACTGTCTTCATTTTAGTGCAGAGGTTGGCCAACTTTTTCTATAAAAAGCCAGATAGTAACACTTTTAGGCTCTGGGGCCCACACTTGGTTTCAGTTGCATATTCTTGTTTTTATAAATCTTTAAAAAATATAAAAATCATTGTTAGCTGATAAACTGTATAAAAACAGACCAGAAAGATAGTTTGGCCTATAGAAAAGATGATTTGGCCTACAGCTGGTAGTTTCCTGAAGTCTCTTTTAGAAGATAATGACAAAGTTCAGAGAAGGAAAGTGATTTGCCTAAGGCCACACATCCGGGACTGGAACCCGCATTGACCAGAATAGCTTAGTGACCCTGTTGACCCAACTGAACAGGTGTAAGTTCACTACGTGCTGTGGCTTACCAGCCATAGAGCTAAGTGGCTGAGGGATTCACACATGTAGAATGAACTCCCTGCCTTCACTAGCAGCTTAAAGTCTCCACAGACAAGACCCAGAATACAAGATAAGTTAACCAGCAATACAGAACTCTCCCTAAAGTAGTACATAAATTATTGCCAGGAAAGTGGCTGTCACCTTAAATGTTGAGTTCCAGTAAAATAGGGTGAAGTGATTTCTGTAAGCTCCCAACCAAGGGCGGGCACACCTTGGATGCATTTATGGGCAAAGAGATCTGTTGCTCTCCTTTATCTTACCTATTGAGAAATGGTTTGGAATCTCTCTGGAGGCTGGCCCAGGAAGGATTTATTAACATAATGCCCTTACCGTTTTGAGCCAACATTCAAACTTTTTAACCCCTTTTTACAAATGTTCCAGGAAATTTAAGAGCTAGTCCTACCTGTTAGATAAATATCTCCCCCAAGGCCCTACTTGAAGTTCTTCTCTTGGTCGTTCCTTCTGCCTAGACATTGAAGTCCTTAATTTAATGTGCAGCTCTGTATGCAGGAAACTGGGGAGGGTCAGGTGCAAATGTTAATGAGATTAATGCCACCATCCAGACAGGCTCTAAGAGAAGGGGCAGTTATATTCGACTTGAAGTGAAAGAGAAATAGAAAGTCTGGAGTGAGGAATGGGGGTGGGGCAGGCCCCCCTGCAGGTTCTTCAGGAAAGTCCCTGTTTATAACTGGAAAGGGTGTCACAGGGAACGTTCTAGCATGAACTGCCTGAACATCTGATTGACAGTTGAATGAAGTTTTTACCTAATTCTAATATTCTGTAACTAGGATTGAATGTTCTATATTGAGTATAGTGGAGCCCTCATTAGTCTGGGTCATATACTTCTCGCATGTTGTCTAAATGGGAGAGCTACATAAGGCTGTTCAAAGTAATTATAATTAAAACCCTAGTTCCTCAGGGCACCTGGGTGGCTCAGTCAGTTAAGCGTCCGTCTCTTGGTTTTGACTCTCTTGATCTCTTTGATCTCTTAGTTTGTGAGTTGGAGCCCCGCATTGGGTTCTGCACTGACAGTGCAAAGCCTGCTTTGGATTCTCTATCTCTGCCCCTCCCTGCCTCTGTCTCTCTCAAAGTAAATAAAGTTAAAAAAAAATAAAAGAACAAGCTCCAGTTCCTTGGTCATAGTAGCCACATTTCCTATGTTTGATAGCTGCATGGCTGCCCTATCAGACAACACATAGAAAATGTCTGTAACTTCAGAAAGTTCTATTGGATATTTCCTCTCTATTACATTTGAGCTTTTGATACTAATTTAAGTTAGCCTCCCCTTACTAATATAGAGATCAGAATAAGCTTGACACAGAGGGTTTGCTGAACTGTAAAACGCAGGTATTTGTTGAGTGCCTACTGCGATGTCACTGTCTTTTACCAGTTTCCCCCCATACCTCAGCTACATTCTAAGCAGCAGGCCCACCAAACCAGAGGCATGACTTTGGAGGTTCAGAGGACCCAGTGAGAAACAGCAGCCTAAGAGAAGACAAGCCTGTCTGTGAGCCTGTGTGCTGTAGCTTTGCTGGCCAGCATTGGTGGTCTGTTGGGGTTGCTATAACAGAATACCACAGTTTATGGGGCTTATAAACAATAGAAGTTTATTTCTCACTGTACTAGAGGCTGGGAAGTTCAGGATCTTGGTGCTGACCGATTCAGTGTCCGATAAAAAACTTCTGGGATGCATACTGCCAAAGTTTTGCTACTTCCCTCACATGGTGGAAGGGGTGAGGGATCTCTGTGGAATCTTGTGTAGGTCACTAATCTCATTGATGAGGGCTCCAACCTCATGATACCAGCTCTGCCCAGAAGCCTTACTTACTATAATACCATCACCTTTAGGAATTAGAATTTCAACATAAGAATATAGGGGGTGGGGACACAAACATCCAGACCATAGTGCCAGTCTTGTTGATGACCATGACTTTCTAAAGCCCTTATACTTGGAACATGCTACAAGTAGTCTGATTATACCTGCTGTAGACAGGTGCCTTAGTCACCATGGCCTAGGCAGTGTGGACAAGAGAATGACGAGAATGGCTTGCAGAGCAACTTTAATGACCAAAGTCATGCTGAACCATCCATTGGCCCTCTTAATGCACTTCACATCGTTCTGCACAGTGTGCACTTCATATATAATATTTCCATATGTTCATTGTTTATCTGTCTTCGCTACTAGTCCATATATCCTGGGGAGGAAGGGATCACGTGTGTCAAATCTCTCACAGTGTTCCTGGGGTCTGGCACATAGTATAACACAATAAATATTTTTTTTCTTAACATTTTATGTTGCCAATTGTGCAGTGAATATATTTTGCTTTTCCATAGACTTGCATAGCAGTTTTTAATGTATATCTTGTCCACCACAGATTCCGTGGAAATCGATAGCTGTTACGTAAAAAAGAGGTGTGGAGGCAAATATGTTTGAGTAATGCTGCTTAAAATAAGCAGGTTTCACTGCCTCAGGCCTTGTTATACCATTAATGTGTTAATACAGTGGTTGTCAAACTTCACTGAGCATCAGATTCACCTGTGTTTTAACAGATCAGGGACTCTACCTCCAGAGTTTCTGATTCCCTAGGCTGGGGATGGGCCTGAAAATTTGCACTGTTACCAAGTTTTCAAGCGAGGTTGGTATGTTTTGTCCAGTGGCCACATTTTCAGAACGACTGTACAAGTGCATTTTTGACTCTTGGAGAAAAGATACAGTTTTCACCAATTCCCAAACTATACAACTAAAGGGCTCCTTAAATCAAGAACTCTGGCTAACTTTAGGATATGCTGACCTAGTTCATACTTACGTGTCAATGAATTATAAATTAATGCATGCACATTATAAAAAGGACATGTAGGCAGAAAACGATCTAAAGCACAAATAACGTGTTGCTGCTGGTAGAATTTAGACCTCATTCCAAAATAGTGACATACTCTTTGGGTGGAGTATAAAAAAAATCACCTACTCCTCCTAGTTATAAAGTGGGGTTGATCACAATGCTATATTGCCTGGGAAAGCACTGTTTATAACTCAAATCGTTGACTTTATTATTGTTTCAGGCAACCCTGATGCTTTGTATCTGCAGCTGTTCTAGTTTAAACACACATTGCTTGGCCCTGACAGCATGCAGCTTTTTGCCTCTTGGACTCTCCTGTGACTTGAAATGTGATATCCATAAGTCTGCTGAATTCCAAGTATTTGAAAGAACAGATGAGGACCTAAAGGAATAATCAACTCTTGCTGGTATTGTTCCAAAAGGCAATAGATTTATGTGTATTGATACTTCAATTTATATGTTTTGCTGTGTTAGAATGAAGAGCTGCATCTGGGTCTTTAGGTTTAGGGAAGTGTTTGGAAGGACAGCAGTGACTGTAGGATAGCCCAGTCCTGGGCGCAGTTTTATGCTTTTAGGGATATTATTAATCACGCAGCTTGGCACTTATTAATTTCCTAGATGTTCTGGGTGACACACAAAATGTAGAAGGCATATTTCTTGCCCTCATGGGCAAGGTCTTATCATTTGGGAAGCAAGACAGACGCATGAAGTAATTAGAGCAGAGATTTCCAAATGTATTTTCACAGGAGCTTAAGCAAATAAACAAACACTCAGATTCCCAGGGCCCATTCTAGACCTACTAAATCAGATATTGAAAGGGTGCTACCAGAGAATATGTAGTTTCCATAAGCTCTCCAGTTGTTGCTGATGACCAGGTAGCCTGGAATCCATTGGGTTTCATTAAAATGCTTGACTATGACAAGATGTTGTCTTGTACACTATTGCTAGAAGTTCTTCCTAGTCTAGATGTCCTATTTGGTAGAGTCTGTCCTATTCAGTCTTGTTCTCTTATTGGTCAACAGACCGAAAGGCAGGAAAGCTGAGCAAAGCTCTTTTAGTCCAGCTACAGAGAGCTGCCTAGTCTAGAGAGGGTGAGCTACAAATAGAGCTAAGAGACAATGACTGACTTGTCACAAAGCAAGGTACTGTGACAGAGGAAGCCACCAGTGGTGCCACTCCAGAAGAGTGGCCGGGGTTGGTTTACTCACTTAACAAATATCGGGGTGTCTGGGTGGCTCAGTCTTAAGGTTAAGCATCCGACGTTAGCTCAGGTCATGATCTCCTGATTCATGAGTTCGAGCCCCACGTGGGGCTCTGTGCTGACAGCTCAGAGTCTGGAGCCTTCTTTGGATTCTGTGTCTTCCTCTATTTCTGCTCTTCCCCCACTTGCACCCTATCTCTCATAAACAAACAAACAAACAAACATTAAAAAGGAATCTTAAACATTTATCTAGAACTTACTTTGTGTGGTCCTGTGCAAGGTACTGGGAATATCAGAAGCAAAACATTGTGGCCCCTGTCATCACAGGCCTTATGATTAGTGGAGATGTACACAGGAATAAGCAGTCATGGTCTTCTTTTCTCCCTCTAAAAAAATTGTGGCAAAATACACACAACATAAAATGTGCCATTTTAACCCAATTCCAATTGTACAATGTCCAAGTGGCATTAAGTTGATCTGCACTCTTGTGCAACCATCATCACCACCCATCTCCGGCACTCCATTCTCCCAAACTGAAGCTCTATTCCCATTTAACAATAACTCCCTATTTCTCCCTCTCCCAGCCCCTGGAAAACCACCATTCTACTTTCTGTCTCTGTAAATTTGACTACTCTAGGAACCTCGCATAAAGTAGGATGATGTAGTATTTGCCCTTTTGTGAGTGGCTTATTTCACAAAGCCTAATATCTTCAAGGTTTATCGATGTCATTGCATGCATCCAAAGTTGCATCCTTTTTAAGGCTGAATCATATTCCACTGTTGGGCATTTACCAAATTTAGTTTATCCATTCATCCCTCAGTAGACAGGAGTCCTCTCCACCTATTGGCTATTGTAGACAATGTTGCTGTGAACATTTGTATACAAGTCTCTCTCCTGACCCCTGCTTTGCGTTCCTTTGAGTAAATACCTGGATGTGGAATTACTGGGTTATATGGTCATTCTATGTTTACTTGTTCAAGGAAGTAAGCCCCTCACCATGCTTTCCCCTGATCATTCTTCAGTCCATTGCCCCGGTAAAGAAAAGCTACAATGCTGCATTTTTGCCTCCAGTATAAGAAATCAAGACAAGATTTTAAACCCAAGGTCAGGTGGCCTCTAATGTGTCCCTGTGAATCACAGTTGTTCCATCTTGGTACCATCTTCCATGATCCTATCACCATGCTCCAGAGAAAAAGCTGATGATTTTAGAGAACTCTAACTCTGTTAAGGTTGAGCAAAGGCCTGGGGCATAGGCACTGGGGAGTTCTCAGCTCAGCTTTGCCCCATATTGAGCAGCAGCCCCGGGCAGGTCATTAACCCCCACAATTTTCTGTATCTTCTGACTCCCTGAAATGATTATAACAAACTCCCTTTGGAGCTGGTTGTAAGGAAATGCATCATGATAGAGGAAGGTGTGTTTCCAAAGCCTTTTGCTGGATGTTCACTTGGCTGCAAAAGACTTGGATTTGACTTTCTGGCTCCTGTGTCTTTGAGTCCATATCTAGAGCTATGATCCTCAAGTACGTCACTCCCACGAATCCCTTCCTGCTCTGTAAGGATTGAGCACTAACCCTTGATGTTCAGCTGTAGTCCTTGTGCTAAAACTTCTGGTCTGTGGATAATTTTTTTCTTCCAGATCTTTGGGGAGAAGATAGAAAGGCACCTATAGGAGAAGAGTTTAAGATGTCCTGCCATCTCTCATTTTCCCAAAGTATTCAAAATTGAGCACAAATACCATTAAGAATGTTGCTTCTATTGCCTTCAGCTTCCTTCCGTGTGTGTGTATGTGTGTGCATGTGAGCAGTGTTGCTGTCTTCATATGAGTTCTCTGTTTTTTCCACACCATCCCTCTCTGATGCACAACTTAACACTTCTTTGCATCTTTCAGGGAAATTCCAGTCACACAGAGAACATTAGAGAGGAATTCAGATGCTACTAAAGATTTCGTACGGGAGCCAGAGTGAGGACATCTTCTGTAGCAAAGACCTTGATGTTTGCATCAACTCTATCTTCCCTACTAAGTCAGTTCGTCCCCTCCAAATCACACTGGGGTTTGCCCCTGTTCCTCTGCCTTTCTCCCCTGGCACACCCAAGGTCTCTTTTCTAACCTCTCCCTCCTGAATTTTACCTCTTTCCTCTCATATTGTCCCTCTCTGCCACTCCCCATGTCATTCAGAGCAGCTCAATTTCTCCAGCTTCCAACTCAAAGAAAGGGCTTTTCCATCTGCATCCTCTCTCTGAGGGTAGTGGTAGATTTTATACATTTTTCTTTTGTACATGTAAAAATGGAGCTATGCAACACTGATTATTTTTCTTCAGTTAAGAATTTTTGAAGATATCCTGGGGCGCCTGGTTGGCTCAGTTGATTGAGTGTCCAACTCTTGATTTCGGCTCAGGTCATGATCTCACAGTTCCTGAGATCGAGCCCTGCATTGGGCTCTGCTCTGACAATGCAGAACTTGCTTAGGATTCACTCTTTCCTTCTCTCTTTCTCTGCCCTTCCCCCACTTGCACACACGTGCACTCTCTCTCCCCCTCAAAAATAAATCAACTTAAAAAAAAAAGAACTTTTAAAGATATCCTGTATAATATCTTGATATAAATATGTGCTGCTTCCTTTTTGGGAAAAAAATGCATGCTGGTAGAAATCCAAGACATCCCCCCAAATCTTCACCCTCTATGCATGCCCTATGTAATTTCCTCTGTTTCAGTGAGGGAAGAACTTATAGTATATGATGAGCTCTCCCCGCTATAAACGTGTTATGTTCCACCATCTAAGGGAATTTGCAGAGGTAAGGTGGGTTGCTAATCATCTGGCTCTGAGTTGATCAAAAGGGACATTATCTGGGTGGGCCTGACCCATTCTCAAGGGCACCTTGATTTTCTTAATCTTTTTTAATGTTTATTCATTTTGGGGAGAGAGAGAGAGAATGAATGAATGAATGAATGAATGAATGAATGAATACAGGGGAGGGCAGAGAGAGATGGAGACACAGAATCCAAAGCAGGCTTTAGGCTCTGAGCTGTCATCACAGAGCCCTAAGCGGGGCTCAAATCCACGAATCGTGAGATCGTGACCTGAGCTGAAGTCGGACGCTTAACCAACTGAGCCACCCAAGCGCCCCTCAAAGGCACCTTTAAATTGAAGTATGGAGGTCAGAGACTGGAGGTGTGAGGGGGTACAGGAAGGGACCACATGGCAAAGAACTAACGTAGCTTCCAAGACCCGAGAGTAGTCCCCAGCAGTTAGAAAGCAAGACATCAGTAACCTCCATTCTATAGCTACAAAATGCTGACTTCCCCCACAACCACCTGAGTTGAAAATTATCTGAATCTCAGAAAGGGACACAGCCCAACTTAGTCCCAGACTTGTGAGACCCTGGAAAGTGAACCCAGTTCTGTGCCTGGATTTTGAACTTCGAGAATCGTGAGATAATAAATGGGTGTTGACTTCAGCCACTAAACTTGTAGTAATGGGTAACACAGCCATAGATGATTACTAGGTGCCCTTTATTTGGGGCTGGTTTTCTTTTCATTGCGCTTGTTAAAATAGTCTCACCTTTTTGAAATGATGGTGGTAGTAAAGGAGAGGTTTTTATATGTTTAATAAAAGGTTCTTTCTTTGGCAAAACAAAAAGTTGATCTGTCCAAGTCAGCTCTCACCTGCCTTCTATGGCTTGACTGTGAACAGTTATATCACCAAGTCTAGGAATCAGAGTGAAATGTGCCCCCCTTCCATCACTGAAGGTATCCCCTTTTCCAAGGCTCACTTCAACTCAACTTTTTCACCAGGGTTCCTAGGGATGTCCTGCCCCTGAGACATCCCCTTCTTCCTAGCAGTGAGTTCTCAGAACCTGTGCCCAAGTAATGACTTTGATTTTGTTGTCAAGGTGGCTTTGAATCCTGTGTCCTTCTGTGCTCTCCACTTTTTGTCTTGCCTTCCCAGCTAGGGGCCTGAGGGCAGGACTCCAGTGTGTAGCTCCCGTGTCCCCACTGAGCCTAGCCAAATGCTCCATACACAGTCGGTCCTCCACACACTCATGCATGGATTGATTTTACAAGTCAAGGACCAGCACTCCCTATTAATAAAGTCAGTCAACTCACCTTTTGATTCTTCACCCGCTCCTGTGTTTAGATATCACCTGCTGTATTTGGCCCCATCTTTGCTAATGAAAAAAAAAAAAAAAAAGAAGAAGAAGAAGAATGAAAAAGAAAAGACCTCTGGGCATAAATCCCTCTTTCAGAGAGAGAAATAATTTGAGCAGCAGCTGGTCCGTGGCATTAAAGATTGAATGACTGTAATGTGTTCAGACCATGGTTGGCTTGTTAGGAGTTCTGTGTAAGGCAAGAAATAACCTGAGAGCCACAGGCCTCGGACACAGCAGGGAAGGGGATTGTCAGTGGTGGTGTCCTTCCTTGAGGCAACCTGTTATAATTCCTGGGCCGTTAGCACAGACACCCTTCAATAGCTTCTCATTAACCGCAGGAAAACATCGACCATCTCTGGTACACTGTGCTCTCAGCCCCTTGCAGCCTCATCCCCACTGCTGTCCTTGTGCGGGCTTCTCATCTAGTTTCGCTCACCTGCTGGCGGCTCTTCTGTGCCCTAGGGTTTCCTTCCCCTCCAGATTTGGTCTATGCAGTTGCCTGTTCTGGAGTGAACGTTCCTACAGCCCCTCCCCGCAATCTGTGCAGTTTTCCTTCAAGATGCCCGTCAAATGTCACCTCCACACACCCTTCCCTGACCTCCCCGGGCAGTGGACTTCTTCACAAACATGTACCGAATACACTCCCTGTGCCGAGCACTTTATAGGAGTTATCTTACATAGTGCTCACAACAGCTCAGGAGGCAGACGTTGTTCTCATGTTTACAGAGGATGAAGCCAGGTGTTTAGGAGTTACCTGCCCGAAACCCCTGCTTATCATGACAAGGCCCTTTGCCTTGCCTCCATGCTATGCTGCCATCTGGGTCCCCAGAGCTTATGCCTGGGCTGTGGGGGAGCTCTCATGGCTTCCTGTCACTGTTGATTCAAATATTTCTCCCCAGTTGGTCTTTGAACTTCAGGAAGATCGGGATCACATCCCCTCCATCTTAATACACACCTCATAAAATATGGGACTCGCCTGAGCTTCATAAATGAGCGGTCGGAAAAATAGCAAGAGGAAACAGGTACGAAGGAGAGAAACATTTAAGAGAAATTCTCATCTACTCAGAATTAAATTTTCTATGGTAAGGCCAATCACTAATGGCCACATTAGAAGGGCCTGCCTTCCTTCCGCTTTTGTTTCAAAGAAGGGAAAAGGAAAATTGCAATAAAAAGCCACACACAGAGCAGGGGAAATAATGGAGGAAGGAGAGCAAGTCTGCTTCTTGCTCCATAATATGGGTTTTATTGGATCATCGATGTTTAATATGCTTATTTAATAAATATTGGATGAAGTCCGCCATCTGCCACTGTGGGCATTCAGAGCAATGGTTTTAAGATATTCCGCTCCCAAAGCTCATTTTCACAAACTTTCTGCCTTATGGCGTCATATATAACACATGTGGAGAAGAAAGATCTTTTCCTTGAAGCGGAGGCTGGTGGCATTTAATGCTTGGTTTGGTGAATATAAATGGCCAGCTCTCGGGGATGGTGATGTGGGGAGAGAGGAGGGGCACAAGGTAACATTTACATGCTCCTTTATGTTACTGTTGAATATGTAATGAGAGATTATAAAGCCGTACACAGCTTAATAAAAGTTTATCACTGCCCCCTAAACCCTTTTATCTTTTCAGTCTCAATGTTTCTTGACATTCTTTCCTGAATTCAGCATTTTACAAGGGCTAAGAGGCATCCGGTAAAAGCAACCTGATGCAGCCATCTCTACATTCTGTGGACTTACACATAGCAGACTTGCGAGCTGACGAACTTTGAAAGCTTTTCTTTTTAGCTCATCTGCTTCCTGAGCAGGAATCCACACTTGGTTTTCATTTGCTCAATGCTTCTTGTTCCTCTTGGTTCCCCTTCCTCCTCTGTGTTCACCTTCTCCTTACATCCTCAAAGCATCTCTCGCTTTGAGTCATTCTCTCCTCCTTTTCCATGACAGAGGAAGCTGTGCCCTTCCTTTCCAAGGTCAAGACCTTTGTGTCTGGGGAAGAGGTACAGGTGAAAGCTGAGAGTTCCATGGTCAGGTGCACTGCTTGCACACGGCGATTTTAAGCAGGTCCCGTACTTCTCTGTGCCTTGGTTTCTGCAGAGTTGCAGAGGAGACCATGGCCCTTCTCTTGCTTGCCTCCCTGGTCACTGTTGCTGTATATTTCTCCCCAATTAAAGGAGTGTATACCCTCTTGGCAGTAGAAAGACAAACAGGAAACAGTACCGTAATAAAAACTACCTAAAATGTACTCGAGATTCCTTTGTCCTTAGAAAGAGATTACCTTTCTTTGACTCTGGCTCTGTGTCTCGAAGCCATGCTTATTTCTCTGTTTGTCTGCACTGCAAGACAAGCCCTTCTTCTCAGTCCCCACTGCCTCCCCACCAATTCCCTTACCCCTTAACCCACTACAAACCCCATTCTTCCTTCCTGTCTTTTCAGAATTGTTCTCTTGAGGGTCACCGATGACCTACTGTTTATATCCAATAGCCTTTATTCCTTTTTCCTTCTTGATGTCCCTGTGGTAGTTTTTACTACATTGGTCAAATTCTTGTCTTTGAAAGCAACTATGAACATTTTTGGACATTATGTCCAACTAAGGGCTTCCTCCTTGTTTTTTCGCTTTGTTTTTGTTTTTTGTAAGATAACACACTTCTGGTCTCCCGAGCTTCAGACCATAGCCTAGACTTGGAGTTGCTCATTGCCTTTATTTGCTCACTCCCAGCATCTCCAGGCCCTACTAGAACCTTGACTGCAGTTGTTTTTCCTTCCTCCCCTTCTGCAGACACATTAGTTGTGTTGTGTCTGTGCCCAGCCTCTTAAGATTTATGTGGCCTTTGACCACTAAACTTGTCTCAGCTTTGCCTTCCTCATCTGTAATATGGATAATAATCATAATAGTTTCTATGTCCAAGAGTTATTGTGAACATCAAACAGGGTGGTAGATAATCTTATCTCTTCTTGTACTAAGCAGTCCTTTTATCTGCAGCACACTATCCCAACCCTCGGGGTTAGGTTTTCTTGTTTGTTTGTTTTTTTGTTTTACTAGAACAAGAGGTAGTCTTTTCATTTTCAATCCTTTTTGCTATATACATCTTCCACCCCATCCCTCATCTACTGCAAATACTAGACCCCACACACAAATACTAGATCAGTTTTACTACTGTGCAGTGGGGAGGGCTCAGAAAGTAAGATGTTACAACAAGTGTATAGGCTTTGGAGTTGGCAGACCTTAGGTTAAATCCTCGTTCTGCTACTTCTTAGCTAGATAACTTTCGTCTGACTACTGAAACTCTTTGAGTTTCAATTGCCTCAAGTTAAAGACCAAAATATCACAGACGCCCTGCAGAGGTGGTGTAGGAATTAAAAATATCAAGGCCTTAGTACAGAGGTCATACTCAGTAAATGGGAGCAGCAGGATATTAAATCAGTCCCTGTTCTCTTTAACCTAAAGAATGAACTCCTAAAAGCTTTGGTGGACAGTCAAGTTCATCTACAGCCCAGCCTCAACCTGACCTTTTAGCTGCCATTGCTGTCGTACCTCCCAGTATCCTCCTGTATGAGCTGCTTGACCCACATAAGGGGCCACATTTTTCTCAGCCTCTGTCCTGCTATTTTTCTTAGTCTTCCTTTCTGGAATCCCAATCTTTTCTCCTTCTCTCTTGACCAGTCCCTCTTGTTCTCCCAGGATGGGATAAAGTCTTACTTCATGAATAAAAAGAAGGGATCTAGACCTTACCATGCCAGTTTAGTTGGAACTTTGTCACATTTAGTGTATCGATGCCTTACATTAGCAAATGATTTTACAGTATTTGACATTATTTTTTAAATGACCAGTTTTTAAGTCATTTTTTTTAACATTTATTTATTATTTTTGAGAGAAACAGAGTGCCACTGGGGGAGAGGCAAAGAGAGGGGGAGACATAGAATCCGAAGCAGATTCCATCCAGGCTCTGAACTGTCAGCACAGAGCCTGATGTGGGGCTCAAATCCACGAACCGTGAGATCATGACCTGAACTGAAGTCGTATTAACTGACTGAACCACCCAGGCGCCCCTTGACAACATTATTTTAGAATAGTATTGTATATACACCTCTCTCTCTCCCCCCACCCTCTCTCTCTCTCTCTCTCACACACACACACACACACACACACACACAGACACACACACACACAGACACACACACACACACACACACACACACACACACTTTTTTTTTGGATGGATTTTTCTTTGTTGCCTGTGTTTCCTTTATAATGCCGAGACGGATGTTGAGCAGTTACACACTAAAAGCTTAGTAAACTCTCATTGGTGATTTCCTAGGTTGATTTTCATGGAATTTTCAGCTTATGTACCATCTGATCCTTAGGATGCACCATTTATTTCTTGGCCCCTGCACAGAACCTTTCCCTCCAAGAGGTTCCATCTGCTTTGCAGAAATTAGCTCATGAGTCATTTCCTTTCCCACCCTCCTTGTAAACTGCAAAAGCAGGTGGGCAGCCCCTCTGGGGGAGGTGGGAAGTAAGGGTCAGATGGAGCACTGGGGAGTTGAAAGTAGGCTCAAGTTAGTCAAATCCTGGTTCAGATTATCATCCCCCAAGGCACATTGAGAAATGAAGCAGGGAGATCTCTCTACAGTGGAAAGAATAAGGTGCTTTGGAGCCAGACAAGACTGGGCTCAGATCCTGACTCTGTCTGTTGTGTACTTTGAGACCTAGGGCGAGTTGCTCATCCTCTCTGAATCTTTGTTTATCAATCTAGAAAGTGAGAGTAACAATATCTGCCTACTGGACTGTTGTAAGATGCGAGAAATTGTATAAAAAGCTCCTAGCATGGTTCTTGGCCCAGCATAGACATTTAATACAATTATTCTTCAGTCCCAGAGGTGTTTGGAATGCCTCCCAGAGAGAGCGCTGCTGAAATTATGGATGCATGTGCCAAACACTTGGCGAACAACTTCTCATCTACATTCAGGCCTGTTGTCAAATCATTTTTAAAAGTTGATTATTTTGTTCTTCTTGCTTAACAGGAGGAAAATTTGATAAAATACACCTGTGAGTTAGGGCTGTTTTTGTTATTTCCTACCTGACAGCCAGAAGGAAAAGTCTGAAAATTACCTTTGTCCCTTTACTTTGAATTTTCAAGAACTGATCAATTTTTATGCTCCCTAAAGAGAGGAAAGTTCAATAAGGCAGTCTGGAATTTGGCTAATATTTTTTAGTCAGGCATTCAGGGTGGACCTTGATAGGATGTTTGTTTCACCTTCGTGTATTACATTCACCTTTTTAAAGTGACTTAGGGAAATGGAATGTGGAAACATTGTACTATGTGGGGGGCCAGGGTGGCACCGAACTTGCCCACATCCTACCTGAGTGAGACACGTTCGTGAGGAGGCCTTTAATTTCTCACCATTTCCCCTCAAAATGATTAGCATGATCACTCAGCCTACCAGATTTATTAAGCATTTCTTCATATAAAATTAGTGTACATCAGGACGCCTGGGTAGCTCAGTCGGTTAAGCCTCTGACTTCACCTCAGGTCATGATCTCGCGGTTTGTGAGTTCGAGCCCCGCATCGGGCTCTGTGCTGAGAGCTTGGAAACTGGAGCCTGCTTTGGATTCTGTGTCTCCCTCTCTTTCTGCCCCTCCCCGACTTGCTCTTTCTCTCTCTCTCAAAATAAATATTAATTTCTTTAAACATTATAAAATTAGTGTACATATATAAAAGGACTTCTAAGAACTGTAGTACTCTGGGAGTATATACAACATAACAGCTATTTTTTCCTACCCGTTTTTATAAACTGAAGAAGAGCATAGTAATAAAAACAGCAACAGACATAGGTGTTTTGTGCTTTGTAGCTTAATTAATTTGAGCCTTAAAAATCCTATGAACTCGGTTGTTTGTTTTTCCTTATGAATAAGCACAGGGAGGCACAGAGATATGAAGTTAAAATTGACTGAAGTCTCCGGTTATAATCAGAGGTATTAGTGTTCATATGTGGGCAGTCTGTCTCCAGAGTCCATGAACATAATGGCCATATAGAGAAACTTCATATTCTGTGACTTACTCGTTCCTTCCTGTAGTACATCTGTATTAATCATCTACTGTGTGTCAGGTGGGGCAGACCATGGTGGGGTGAGGGCTGGGGGGCAGGTGGTGCTAGGGGGAACTGGAAGGGCTTGCTTCTTGCTCTCATGGAGTTCATAGCCTGGTGGGTAGGTAAATACACATGTGAATGAGGAGGTAAGTAATTGCACATGGAAATGGATAAGTGTTGTAACTAAAACCAGCAACCACTGAGATGGAGAATGAAGGATCAAGGGAAACCTCTCTCTGAATTGGACGATCAAGGAAGACTTCTCAGAAGGGGTGACGTTTAATCTAAGATGCAAGAAATAAGGAGGTAGCCTGACACATCTGTGACACCTCAACTTTGTTGTTACATAGAAACCCAGGGCAGAGAGAAGACCAAATCTAACACATTACTTTAGACTAAAAAGGGATTTCATCCTTTAAACCCAGCAAGGCAGACAAAAACATCCTGCAACAGGATGGAGGTAGAGGGTTTTTTCCTCACAGTTAAAATCTTTAATTTCTTGCAGTAGCTGCACAGTCCTATCCCATTTACCTCATTCTTGGGCCTTCTCAGTGTGGACAACAGATGTTGTCTTTGCTGGCCAGGACATTCACAATGGATTTCTCATAGGTTAGTCTCCTGGAACTGAAGCTAGAAAACTGAGTAAAGGAAGCCTTTTTTAATAGAAGCAAGTACCTTAGCAAAGAGCTTGGGACTCAGAAATGGTGAATACAGAACATAGAGTTCAAGGATGGAGGAATATGGGCTGCTTCCTTAAAATGGGCCTGGATGAGAGAGAATACCGCTTCCTTTGGATTTAGGTCATGCAGGATTTGTGAACTTTCAGAAAGGCTAACAAACGTCGCTTCGCAGCACATGTCCTCCTTAAGAGTATAATGTGGCATCCTGGCAGCCCCTTTTTCTGCTCCCACAATTTTTGAAAGAATATTTTAAATACTTTGAGTAATTTTAGTGTTAAACTGTGCCCAAGAACTGAAGGGACAACCCATTATTAGAAGACTCCACACACGTTTTTCATTACAGTTTTCTAAAGCGAGGTGCTTGTAGGTTTCTACCACCCACCACTTTTAAATGCTTCACTGATTCTCTTTCTTGAATTTATAAACTCAACCTATAAAAACAATTTTAAATGTCTATCAATAGGGCATTAGTTAAACTATTAAAATTCCATACAATTTAATAATATGTGTCTTTTGAAAAGAATACGCTAAACCATCAGATAACATCATAAAAGGATATTCCTGATGCAAAGTTGACAGGAAATAAAGGTTACAGAAGAGGGGCCAGCATATCACATACAGTTTCTGTAAAGGACTGGATAGTAAGTATTTCAGGCTTTGAAAGCCATATGGCTTCTATCACAACTTCTCTTCTCTGCTGCGTTGGCGTGAAAGCAGCCACAGACAATACGTAAACAAATGAATGTGGCGGTATTCCAATACAACTTTATATATGAAACCAGGCAGTGGGCCCGCGGGCTGTGGTTTATAGACCTTTATTATACACTACGGAGAGTGTGACATAATTTGTTATTAAATAGTAATTAAATATTTGGAAGGCTGTCTACCAGATTGTTTAATGTTGATTATATTTTAGGAATGGGAAAATGGTGTGATATAAGCACTTGATAGCTTCAAATAAACAATAATTGATTGCCCTTATAATCAACAGAAACAATGAAGATACTTCAATTTTGAAGAAAAAAAATTCAGACTTTTCACTCATTCTGGGTGGTTCAGCCCAAATAAATAATCTTTAACTATATTCTTACTATGGCATTAGAGCAGTTGCTGGTGTTTTATTCATTGGAGACAGCAACCAGAAGTATAAAATTAAACTAATTAAATTTACACAAGAACAGAGCATAATTACCCTCAATCATGAACAAGTTTTCAGTCTTGAATAGTGTTTGGATATCAAGTGAATTTCTGGCTTTAGTTATACTCTGATCTCGTATTCTAGACAAAGATAAACGTTGATGCAAATCCTTAGGGAAAGCAAATTTTAAAACATAACAAAACCTGAGGAATATACCTGGTCTGGTATTTCTCAGCAACCTGAATTTTGCATTATCAGAGCATTGGCCATCTTTTGCATATTGCACTAGATTAGAAGGTACCCTTACTTGCTTTTATCAAATTACATTGATAAACACAACTGAAAGAGAAGGAAGATTAACCATCTGTTTTGAACACAATTTACATTTGAGATACATCGTCCAAGTCCAGTTGATACGATAGGACGATTAACATGTAGTGTAGGTTAGAGGTTATTTTAATGAAAATGGAAGCAGAAACTCAACTTGTAGGCATTGAATGACCTACCCTCTGTGTGACTCCAGAATACCAGGGTAGACACTACCCCCATCTTGTAATGTTTCTGTAACTGTGAAGTCTGCATTCTGTGGATTTTCAAAATCAGTTAAATGAAGCAAAGCTATGGTTTCTAATTTACTCCTAATTAGAGAAAATTCTTTTTAAAACTTTCAACTAAAATAGCTTTGTATTTTCAAATGCAGAATCATGGGTTGGCAAATATATATTTAGTAAATATACATCTCATTATTTATCAAGTTACTAGAAAGAAATGAATTCTTTTCCTATTTTAGGGAGATTACAATCATTCCATTATCTCCCCACAGTTACAACGAACTCTCCATTAAACATCACTGGGCATTTATGTTTTTCCTCCTTTTAACTATCCTGGAGAAATTTCTAGGAGGGGGATAAAGTACTTTAACATCTAAATTTGTTTGTTCACAAACACTTAACAAACGCCCCACAGTATGACATGTCCTATGTTAACGTATTTGGGAGTACAGGAGTCAACCTGTGTGTCATCTCAGGCAAACTACTTCATGTCTCTGGTCTCCTTTGCCCTGTTTGTCTTATAAGGAAATCATTTACGGGAAGTTCCCAGTCTCAGGCAGATCCTGGGAATCCATATTGTCAAGTTGCTTTCCAAACCTTTATGGAAATTTGCAACACTATCAGCAGTCTTAGGGTACACTAATGACCATCAAAACTTTACCAGCAAGGGCTTTGTGTCCTTTTAAATTTTTAGTCATTGAAATGAGTGAGAAATGGCACCTGATTTATTTATTTTTCCTCCCTGTGTCATTAGTGAGTTTGAAGAAGGCACAATTTTGGCTCTAAGTCAAATGCAGTTTCAATTCTGTATCTTATTCTTAGATTTTTTTTGCTTAAAAAAATCATTTTGTAGTGGCAGGAAGTAGAAGAAAGGGCATAGGAGAACAATGTTTTTTAAAAAATTCATTTTAGGGGGGAAAACTGAGAAAACTATTTCCACAACACATTGTACATTGCACATTGTGATAATGCAGTGATGCTTCAAATGTTTCGATTGAATTACTTCATCTCATTCCCCCAAGTAAAATCCTCAATTTCTCTGTGTTTATCTTTGTTCCAAACATCACATGTTTATTTCCATCCCAGTTTCATGTTCAGAGACAAGATCCAAGCAATAAGGCAGTAGCATACCTCTCTACTGATTAATAAATGATTGTGAGCACCTCTAAATGCAAAATGCTCTATAAATGCTTTGGGATGATGATGATAAGAATGCCTCACAGGGAAATGGAGAAAGCAAATGAATTTTGGGAAGTTTGCTTAATATTTACAAGTGATTTTCAGAGAATGTCTTAGGTGTTGTCTCAGTCAGCTTGGGTTGCTGTAACAAAATACCACTGACTGAATGACTTAATAAAAATTTGTTTTCTCACAGTTCTGGAGGCTTGTAAGTCCAAGGTCAAGGTCCAGCAGAGTCTGGTTTCTGGTGAGGCCCCTCTTCCCAACTTGGAGACAGCAGCCTTCCTTCTGTGTCCTCACATGACAGGGGAGGAACAGAGAACTCTGGTTTTTCTTGCTCTTTTTTTTTTTTTTTTTTTTTTTTAATTTTATAAAGGCACCAGTTCTGTAGGGTCAGAGCTTCACAGCTATGACCTCATTTAACTGTCATCACCTCCTTAAATGTCCAGTCTCCAATACAGTCATGTATTTGGGGGGATAAGCCTTCAGCATATGAGTTTGGGGAAGTCACAATTGCATTCATGGCAATGTACACTCAGAAATTGAACCATTGCTGGTCTGGAGCTCAGTTGTCAATTTAACAGTATGATTTCTTGCCCTCAGCATTTGTCATGGTTGGTCCACAAATATCAGAAGTACTTCCACTCTTCTGCACCATGAGAAGCGTGAAGTAGATGGAAACATTCAAGACTGGGTTTGGATGACATCTGTCCATTGATTTGTTAACATACAAGGCAGTAATGAGGATCAACAAGATCGCAGACTCACAGATCTCAAAAATCACCCACACAAAACTCACACCCAGATATTCAGGTGGAAAAATTGAGGTTCAAAAAGTTGAAGAGCTTTTCCATAGGTCATTCTGATAATTCATTATCGATATGATCCTAGAGGCCTTGTGACAACCGTCAGAGTGCTTAGTATGGTGATACATGGGATTGTATTTCAAATGAAAGCTTATATGAAAATTAACTCCAATCTTATGGGATAAGTCAACATAGATTAGGATATTTGTGGTTGCACAAAATGTAAATTGACTCTGATCTTAATCAAAAGGATGTTGGAGGCTCACAGAATCAGTGAGGAGGACAGGGTTTTTTTTGGTGACTAGGGGTGTGAATCCCAACAGCCACTGGGTGGGAAGTACCCCCAGAATCATTTACTGGGCACCCATCCCTGCTGCTGGAGGGCACAGTCTCCACCACAATCACTCTGAGTGAATTCAAACTATCCTTCATCTTAAAGGGACTGTATAGAATGTCACAGTGCTAGGAAGGATGTTTCCAGTTATCTTTGATCATGCACTCACGACTCCTCCGCATGGGACCAAAAAGGGAAGATCTTGGCCCCTATATCTTCCACCAGGGAACATAGGCCCCATCTCCGCATATAAATGGGGGAGACCTCAAAATAGAAAGTTGTTAGATGCAGGATATCCAAAGAACAAAATAAAAACTAATATCTGCTACAGTTTCTGACCTAAGAGCTTCTACAGCTGAAAACATTTTGTGCTGAGGTAAGTTCATTTCAAGTTCATGTTTCAGCTCTCCCTAGGGGCCTCTGGTGTGCTGCTAGAGACTAGTGTACGTTTGGCATTACCATTTATTTTCCCATTATATTCCCATTCAGACTGAAATCTAGTGTTGACTTCTCTCCTTTTATCAGCATTCGGTTCCCATTGTGGTTCTAGAGATACATAGCAACTTGGCTGCCTCAGAATGAAAATAAACTTTATTAACCTACTTTGTTAGCTTACTATTATTAAGGGACATATATCAGTGCATTCTTTAGGTTATTTTTCCAACCACCCGTAGAATCCAGACACACTTGTCATTCATGATCTTGCCACCAAAAAAATGAAACGGTATTTGATCACATGGGTTCACTTTTTCATTTGTGGGCTTGATTAAAATAAAAGTAACAATCACAATTACCTGTCCCTTAAGCAACAAGAGATCTTAACCAAAAGAATGGGAGTTTGTTGGTAACAAAGTTATGGTCCCAGATCATGTCTCTCTAGAGAATTCTTAGTATCCTACCTTTTGCTGTACAACCCATGGCCATCACCCATTGCCGGGAACGTAGCCACAATAGGGAGTTGAAGTTTAAGAACGGATGTTCTGTTGGTGAAATAGCATATGCATCTTTATTTAGTCCATGGCACTTGCACCTCCATCACTTACTTTCTTTTTTTTTTTTTTAGGATCAGATTTATACTTTTTACGAAACAGGAATACTGCCACTCAGAATGGAGTCTGGCTGATGTTTGTGGATCACTTAAAGAATGTGATAAAGTTGTCCTAGTCGGCAAGCAGTAATGACAGGATGGTTATGGGTCAGCAACAGGCTGGCCCTCAAGAAGCAAGGGGAGATAGGGATTCGTAGCTGTCATTTGTATCATGTATTGATTTCACAAAAGGACAAGAAAAAACAGAAGGCTGTCATGACCGGTGTTCTTGATCTTTTACTGAAACATTTTAAAAACATCTTTCTTGACTAAGATCTAAACCCATTTCCATGGTTACACAGCAGAATGGTCTTCCCATTTCCATAACTGATAGTTACCGGGGTTAGTACATATGTCTCTAAGTGTGCACTAAGCATGGAGAATAAACTTGTATACTAATACAGTAGTCTTTTTTTCTTTATCCTTGCCAGGGGTGACTGCATACCAGCAGATATCAGAATGTTTAGTTCTGCTGAGATGGTAAGACTCTGATGACATGGTTTTGTCCCCTTCCCCCACCTCAGTCTCTCCCTTCCCAAACACTGGTCCTAGTGTATCTTGCTTTAGTTTTCTCAGCATCCTCCCACAGTAAATAATTTGCCAAAATATCTACTCAGACTTGGCCCTCAACCTCACCATTTTTTTTTTCTTCACAACGCTCAAGTCTTCTAAGTGTTATTTACATCATACTTCAGTTTGAGTCCAGAGCACTGATGGACCTATCAGTATGGTTTGAACAGAGTCAGATATAAAATGTCCAAGAAATTCCTGCCATGTGAGTTTACATATGAAAATGTTTAGTATATTATAAATGCAAGGGAAGCTATTTCAAAGGGGAAGCACATAATATATATGTGAAGCATGACAGAAATACCAAATGAAATTTGTTCTTGGGTCGTTTTTACTAAACCCAGACAATTAGGACTTCAGAGAATATTGGAAGAATGTTCTATAATATTCCAAATAACTCACATAACTAATCTATGTGAATTTCTCAGGGCTGTGAACTTCTTTGCCTGATCATTTCTATAAGATTTACGTAAAACTCCATCTCACCTGAGGCCAGATTCTAATTTCAATTCCTACCTTACAAAGAAACTTACGCTGCCTCTTCTCAACCTGCTGGGCAATGGTGTTCAGGTTTTTTGCTGAGATAAGAGACCAACATGGTATTTCCATGGTGGTTTTTTTTTAAAAGAGATTCTATGCTGTGTAATTGCCAAGACAATGAGCTGCAAGGTACAGTTACTATCTCTTAGAAATGAAAGCTCCTTCCCACTGTAAGAATTATGTTATTCTTCAGTAGTGTTGACAAGATGAAGAGCCATTTTGGATGTTATGATTCTAAAATGGCTATCTGTTGGTGAACCATGCTTCAAAGTGGTTATGATTCAATTCCAGTCAACTGACATTTATGGCTTTCAGGGTCTAGGTTGGGGCTCTCAATTCCGCTCAAGCAGGTGTCTGCAAACAAGCATCTGTTATGTTTAAGTTTCCTGATATCTTTCTTTGAAACCTGCTATTTCCCCTAAATCAAATGCTTAGTTCAGCAAAACCTTTAAAAACAAAACAAAACAAAACAAAAAACACAAAATGGTCCCAATGGGACACTTGACAGAAAACTTACAGAAAGAAAGGCACAATGAAAGTACATGGAGGGGTATAGAACAGAAATGTCCAAATTTCTCTCATGCCCCCTAAACTATTATCAATACTGGGGTAATAACGCGGCCTAGATGGCATAGCATCTTCAAGCATTTTCTACTAGATGGGCAAATGAAAGCATCATAATAGTTAGGTTGCAGAACTAGAATGTTTTGTGGTGTGGTGGAAAGAGCAACCCTTTGACACCTTGCGTCTGCATCCTGACCCTGAATCTACAAACTCTATGACCTTGAATGAATTTCTGATCTCATATTAGCATTGGCTTCTATCTCTGTAAATTCAGGGTACTTCTATTAGATGAAGGAACTTTTCATCCATACACAAGTATTTACTGAGTCCCAGCTACGTGTGAGGTACTGCGTAAATCATTGGGCACTTAGGTGACAAGACAAAACAACAAAAATCAGGTCATATCTTTGCCCTTATGAAGCTTATATTCTAAAAAGGCCTAGTGTAAATCACATTGGTTTTAGGTCCCAGATGTCTGCTAGAGCAGACTGCCCTTTGAGATATTAAATAAATGTAATCCTACTGTTATGTGCCCACTGAGTAATTCAGCACCCCTCCAGGTAGCCTCAGCGATTCCTGGGAGAAGGAGAGATGTCTTTATTTTTTCCACTTCTGGGTTTGAATTCTTGCTTTTGCTATATTAGTTCAGGTGATGGATCTTCGCATTTTTCAGCTCCTACCATCCCTGTTTTGTACACCCAACACATTTCAAACTCTCAGTGCCCATAATTCCACCAACATGAGACTACTGGTCAAGCATTTGTTAGGTGTGATTTAGGATGATAGAGGTGGCTTACATCACAAATCATTGAAAGTTTAAATTTGTGTGTGTGAAAAGTTCTTTGGCTGTAGCCCCACCAGAAATTCCCAACTGACTCCATTTCTCCACAGAGCCTGCCTTCCACCATATTGCTAAGCACCCCCCGCCCTCCTTCAGTCCTGATGTCTGAGGCCTTACCTGCCAACCCATAACTGTCTACTGAGCATTGTATCACTTGGAGACCTGTGTCTCGTTGAAACAACTCTGTTACTTGTTGTTAAAGTAACACGTTTTCCCTGCCCGTTCGTTATGTTGGTGTTGGTGTTTGGCATTACGAACAATTGAGTTATCTTTGCTTTATTCTAAAACTGCTGACAGCTTTCTTCACAACAGCTGATGAATTTTACAAACACAGATCCATAGGACTGCCCCTGTGACAAGACATTCGGCCACACATGTACTTTTAGTCCAATAACATCATCTTCCCACTTGTACAATTGCCTTTGAAGTGGAGACGCGGAGGTGTAGTATGAAGGGGAAGTAACTTGAGAGGGGAAGTAACTTGAGAGGGGAAGAATGGGTGACAACAGGGGCAGACGGGGCACATCTCAACAGCCATAGAGTTCGAATTGCTAACATGGTCTTTACGTAAATGAGAGTCTTTGGTAGCACTTGAAGCTCTCAGCGGTGTCCTGAAAAGGCCCATTATGAAATCATAGGTGCTACTTGCAGAAACCTGGGGGATTCCTTCCCTTACTCAGCACTGCCTTTGGAAAGTTTTCGGACTGGCCCTGGTTTAAGGATAAACCCTAAAACCCAGTGAGTGAAGCTTTCCCAGGACTAGCACTTGGGATAAATGTGCAATGACAGCGTGTGCCCTCTGCAAATTACAGAGATAAGTAAGCCTCGTATGATGCTAAGCCAGTGAGTCCACAAAGTGCTTTTGGAAACATACACCTTCCGCCCACCACCTCGAAGTGTTTTATCAGCACTTTACTAATGTGGTTTCCCATGAAGGTCAGAAAGTTAAACTTATCACCCAGAAGCCAGGGTTGATAGTTCATATCTTGATCTTATCACTGGGCCTCTTTTTCCCATTCCAATTGCTTTTCAAGGACTTAGAACTGCTCGCTTGGGGGAACTGTTTGCAGTGAGTAGGAACCTAAGTAAAAATAAAAATCAGGCTGTGTAAGGCAGAAGCAAAGTGTCCAAAACAATACCACAGTTTGCTCCCCAAATGTGGGATTTGAGCCATCCATTTCTGTCAATCTTTTTCTTCTTCCTTTGGTTCCTGTTTCTCAGACATCAGAGTGAAGCCTGTTTTCCAAAAGGCAGCTGTCAAAGTGATCCTTTTTTGCTTTTCTGGCCTTCCATTCACGTATAATTGATGACAGCAGCATCACAGCAGCCTTTTAAAGGAATCAACACTTGAAATAGAAAGGGAATCACTGAAAATGTATATGCAGCTTTACACCCTTGATATTCATAAGCAAGATAACTTGATGTGTTCCCAATTCTCCAAGTTCATGAATACCATAGGCTATAATTTCTTCAATTTCCTTATAATAAAGCAGAGTATGTCAGCAGCATTATTGATATTTCGGGCTGGGTGATTCTTTGTTTTAGGGATTTGTCCTGGGCGTTATAGCGTGTTAGCATCCCTCACCTCTACCCCACGAGTTGCCCAGTAACACAGTCTCGTACCTGATTGTGGTAACCAAAATTGGTTGAGACACTGCCACATGTTCCTGTGGGGCAAATTCTCCCCTTGTTCTGGTTGAGAACCCGTGATGTCAAGTGAGACTAACACATCCTTCTGTAGGTTGCCTGGGTTACAGGAAATTGTGTGCAAGGTGAGATCAAGAAATCCCCATGTTGTGAATACTAAAAGGCCAGCAGTGTTTACTCACAAACTGATTGATTTACACGGACACCAAACTCATGATACAGGATTGGTCTTAAGAAAAGTATGTAAGCCTCCATTTCACAAGGGTCTTTAGAAACAGTTGAAACAGGCAAAGGGTACAGGTCTTCTGGATTCCCAGGTACCTTGGAGGTGAAGGTATGTCTAGTATCTTATATCCTTTCTTTCTTGAATGTCACAATTTAGATTGTGAGGATTTTGTTTCTCTTTCTGGAGTATGGCTTAGCCTGTGGGGTGTGTGTGTGTGTGTGTGTGTGTGTGTGTGTGTGTGTGTGTGTGTTTAGATGTTAAAGGGAAAGGAAAAAAGAGGGAGGAGAGCATCTCAAGAACGGTACCAAAACCATCAGCCCCGGAGGTCCAAGCTAAACCTCAGCATCCTTGAATTCACTTAATGGTCGTGTGCCAAGCTGCTGTTCAGGTTTTGATTCTGAAAGCCTCTGAGCTGCTTTCAGAGCTTGTAGCCTTGCAAAGTTGCTTTTCTGCTCTGAGCCTTAGCTTCCTCATCTATAAGGTGGGCGTGTTAACAATACATACGCAGTAGAATTGCAGAGAGGATTGAATAAGGTAATATTAAAAAGTGTGTACCTGGTATATCATGCTTAATTAATGTTATCTAGTAAGATTATTGTCAGCGTCATCATTGTCCATATAATGTGAGAAATAGATGTATCTTGGATCCCAGGTGCGGGAGGCTGTGTTAATCATACTCTTCTATAAATGGCACGTTTTCATTATGGATCTGTGCAAGGTTGTCTTATTATCAGTTTGTATGAATTTACTTCCTTTCATTACCACACCCCACTTCTCTCCCTCTTCCCTACTATTGACAATCATTCTGATATAGTTATTGAATGTCTTGTTTAAGTGTTCTTACAAAATAGATATTGTTTTTTTTTAAGTTGATTTATTATTGAGAGACAGAAACAGCATGAGCATAGGAGGGGCAGAGAGAGAGGGAGACATAGAATCTGAAGCAGGGTCCAGGCTCTGAGCTATCAGCACAGAGCCCGAGGTGGGGCTCGAACTCACAAACCGTGAGATGATGACCTGAGCGAAATTCAGACACTTAACTGACTGAGCCACCCAGGCACCCCAATAAATATTGTTTTATATGCAGATATCTTTAATTCATGTAAGGGATATTGTGCTCTAATCAGTTTTTTTCCTCCTCTTCACCCAGCCTGTGGCTGCTTGTTCCTGAACTCCTTTACACTTACATGATGGTCAGGGATCAACACATCTTACCTTCGCATTCTCCCAGTACTAAGAACCCAATGGCCTCCAGCTCTCCACAAATAGCATCATCATGAATATCCTCATTTATAAACCTTTAAGAGCCATGTGAGAATTTATTTGGATATATACTGTTCACACATTCCTGTCAGACAGAAGCTGAACTAGGAGAGCATTTCAGGTTTCCAGTCTTGCTACATCGATACCTCTATTGCCTTCAGTTTCATTCAGAGCAAAAAATAAATTAAAAAATCAATATATCAAGAGGATGACCATGCTAAGCACATCTATTTGTTGTATGTTTTTATATGCTGGATGTTACGATAGATGTTTAATGTATTGAGAGCTCCCGAGACCACCAACAAGTCAGGTTTGTTAATTCTCTGGGAAGACTCAGCATATAGTGACACTATGGTGTTCCTCGGCAAAAGCGAACTAAGCCCATGAAATCAGCAAAGGAAAAGGTGCATGGGACAAAGGACAGAGGAAACCAGATGGCAACACCCAGAGTTCTCTCACGGATGGCCCACCAAATGCATTTGCTTCTCCCAGCCACCAGCTCTGACCACACCTATCTAATATGTTCCCACTCAGGGAAAGCTCATTAGAGACTTAATGAGCAGGGCTTTTATGGGGGGGGGGTGTGGGCACATAGGCAGCCTGTATGGGGGATATATCAAAATTCCAGAAAGAAAGATATTTAGCATAAACCGTATTGCCTGTACAAACAGTTTGGAAATAGTGACACATTCTTACCAGTTCTGGGAATGGTGGGAACGCTCCCCAAGTATAAGTTCCCAGACACCAGCCAAGAGCCAACTTTATCAGCAGGGCTTCTAAATGATAGCAGTCAAGCCTGCTATGTTAAGTCTTTTCTGCATATTTGTTTTCATTGTCATTCCGTGCATGCATTGGCAGGAAAGAAAATGAAACTATCTCTTGTTAAAATAAGGTGACTGATGGGGCGCCTGGGTGGTTCAGTCGGTTGAGCATCTGACTTTTTTTTTTTTGTAAGTTTTCAGTCATTTTTCTTCTTTTACAATTATTTTTTAAATTTACATCTGAGTTAACATATAGTGTAATAACGATTTCAGGAATAGAATTTAGTGATTCATCACTTACATGTAACACCCGGTGCTCATCCCAACGAGTGTCCTCCTTAATGCCCCTTTCCCATTTAGTCCATCCCATCCACCCAATTCCCCTCCAGCAACCCTCAGTTTGTTCTCTGTATTTAAGAGTCTCTTATGGTTTGTCTCCCTCCCTGTTTTTATATTAGTTTTTCTTCGCTTCCTTTAGGTTCACTTGTTTTGTATCTTAAATTCCACATATAAGTGACTGACTCTTGATGTAGGTTCAGGTCGTGATCTTGAAATTCTGAGATCGAGCCCCAAGTCAGGCTTCTTGCAGAACATGGAGCCTTCTGTGGATTCTCTCTGTCCCCCTTTCTCCCTGCCCCTACTCTGTATGCACACGCAGGTGTTTAATGTTAATAAACATTAAAAAATAAAATAAGGCAACTGAGGCTTAGAGAAGTAACCTGCTCCAGGTCACAGAGCTAAAAACAGAAAGAGCCGAAATGTACCTCAAGCTTCCTGGAAAGCAATTTATTTTTTAGATCACAGATTGGCATACTCTCTGTCATTAATTTAGGTTTGTTCCAGTAATTAGACACAGAGGATTTGACAGATTCCCCCCCCCCCCGAAAATAGCTTGACCTGTTATTTTCTTGTTTTTGGAAGAAGCTCCTGAGAAAAACCTTATATAATTAACTTGACATAAGTATAGGATGTGGCTATCGCTACAGTCCTGAGCAAGGGGCGTTTCTCTTAAACTGGGTAGGTGATGGCTATTTTGAACCACAGAGAGCAAAACCTAAAATTTTTGTTACGGTGAATACAAAGCTGGGCTAATTCCTATGTGACAATCAGTTTAAAACATTAAAGTTACCTCTTTTCTGCCGTTTTCTCTGGTCGAGAAAGAACTATTCACTCTGTGCTGAGCATGCTATGTGCTTTATTCCCATTGTAGATACAGACACCAATGCTTATATATGTTGAACTCGCTAAGTGTCACCTGACTGGTAAATGGCGGAGCCACAATTTGAATCAGGCAGACGCCAGAATCTGAGCTCTGTTGTCATCCCCAAGCGCTATACCAGTGGTGGTCAGAGTGATTCAGGTGAGGGGAACAAGACACCATGAACTAAGCAGGAAAATAATGGACCAAGTTGGTGGACCAAATTTAGCACTGGCTTGGATGTTAGTGAGCTCTGGTCTCTTTGTGCCTTAGTCCTCTTGTTTCCAAAATGAAGCTAACAGTTCCTGCCCTATCAACTGCCCAGTGTCATTCTGGAGGCCACGTAAGGTATCAGATGTAAATGTATGTTGAGTAGTTAAAAAGGGACTATGCCAAGTATTGCCTCTTTGGTTGCATGTGTCTTTTGGCAAAAGGTCTTTTATCAAGGGCGTAAAACTGAGAATTCGGAGTATGTCTGTCAATGTGGGGAGCTTGGATAAAAGAGCCAAAATGATGTCAACACAAGTTGATTCCTCCCTGGCCAGCTTTAGGCTCTATTTGCCTTCATGTAAGCCCCTTTCTCGAAAGTGCCTCTGGTTGTGTTTGCAGGGTGGCTACAGCACTCATAGACCTTGATGTCTCTGAGTGTCACATGTCTCAGGAAAGACAGTGACAGCTTCTTACATAGCTCAAACTGAGATTCCCAGAATTAAGGATCATTGCCTGGGATTGACGTCACTGGGTAACACGCCTGGCCGTAAATCATTTCTACTAGGAAACGCTGGATCCTCATTGGCTGGGACCCAGCCATATGCCACCTTGCAGCTGCAGGTGGAGCCAACACCATCAGCACCACTTGGAAAGGCAGTGTGGTGGCTCTCCAAGTGGCCAGTACTCAAGAACGGTGATTACATTGGTAATGAAGATTTAGTGGCATCTTCTCAGTGTGTTGTATGCACAAAATAATCTTTTTAAGACGTCATAGGTAGAAGAAAGCAATGTGTTCCGCAGCGTGGCTGGTTTGTAACAGGCCAAAGTGAGAAATGCGTTTCTGAACGTTGTGTTTAGCGGGAGGGATGGCTCCCCATACACTCATACCATTTATTAAACATGCAGACAGGAAGTGCAGTTCGCCATGCAGGGACTCCCTCCCTCTCCAGTCGTATTTAGGGCTTTACTTTTCAGCTCTTATCATATTGGCCCACTTAGGGAAGGGTAACTATATAAGGTAATTACGAAGATAGTATTTAATTAGTTTTGGTTTCAAATCAAGGTATTTGCTGCAAACCTGGCTAGCAGTGCTGATGGACATTAATGAATGAAACCCTGTGATTAAAACATCTGTCACTGTCAAGCAGGGTCGATTCAGGGTGGGGATTGGCTCATCACTGGGAACGTGATGATGGCCACAGAAAGCCAAATTAGCCAAACTTAATGTTCCCCTAATCATTAGGCGATTGAGCTGACAGTGATTGGTCACAAACATGCACCGATGAGCAGTAATGAAGTTGCGACCAGATCAGTTCAGCATAGGTTTTTCAGGCTAATTAGCTAGACAAAAATGTTAATTTAATCAAAGAAACATGTATTCATTAAAGGTGTGTAAGAGAGCTGGAGGAGAAAATTGGCTCAGTCATTGAGAAGGTAAAATTATAGCTGCCAAGCCAGTCATCTGGGCTTCGCAAAAATCATTCCTCAATTTACTGTATCTCTTAGAAAACAGTCTGGTTACACTTGGGCATGTCACGTGGCCTTTTCTTTTCAGATCTGATTATTGTAAAGGAGAGATCATCTGCAGAGCAATGTAGAATAAAAGCAAATGCTTATCTCATTTTATCCCCTGGGGATTAATTAATTCCTGTGGAAATGTTCTTTTACTTTGATTCAAGGACTGTAGAAATAGAAACAGTTCTTAGGAGTTATCTAAGCCATGCCATTCTATTTTCCTGAAGAAAAATGAGGCCCAGAGAGGTCGTACCACTTGTTCAAGATCACACAGCTTAGCACACTTTAATTTGTGCCTTTGATACAAGACTATGTAGTCAACGGAGTGTAACTTGTGAATTAAATATTGCAGAAGGTATTACCCCCTTTTGTCACTAGGCTAAAGACATCCTGTGACATTTTTACAGAGAGACAATAATTGCACAAGACTGTGATCTAGCCATACATGTAATTGTGAGGAAAATGGAAAATCTGCCTGATGGACAAATACAATTTAGACTGTTTATGTTGGCATAGGATGGTATGTGTAACAGTGCTGGAAGTAACAAGGGCTATTGAGATATAAGCTCCTGCTACATCAAGTACTAAAATTATTTTCTGTGTGTACTCTAGAATATCTCTGGCAAGTGATGTAGAGATATACACATTCCTTTACAATTCTGTATCCGGTTCCCAGCATACATCACCAGAGTCCAAGTATGCTAACATCCATGAGTTGTTAGCCACTAAAGTTACTTTATCCATTCCTCTACCCATTTACTAATCCTACAGATACTTCTGAAGAGGAGTTTGCAGGGGTAAACACTATTAATTTAGGCTTTTGGAGACTTCTCTCTGTGTTGAAAAGGAGACACAGGGCTCCCAATGTTTGTCTCAGCCTCTTTTCTGTCCAAAATGCCTTTCATCCTCACCTTGAGCTGGTGAAATTCAATTCATCTCTAAGTGTTTGTTTGAATCTTCTTTCCTCTAAGTAGGCAACCCTGGGTCCCATGACAACTAGGGAGTCTTTGTGCCTGCCACGGCGCCATAACCTTACATTATCATGGCAGCTGTCTTTCAGATTTCAAGTATCCTGCTTGATTACCTGCCTCTCTCAACAGACTACAGTTTTTCCAAATGTGGTCCAGGCATACTCACATCAAAATCACCTGGATTTTCTGTTAACAATTCAAATTTCTTGGCTGTTACCCAGATATAATCAGAGGGGAAGAACTATAAAGTGGATTTTAGCAAGTTGCTTAGGTGATTCTTATGCACTGTAAATTCTGAAAATACTTTCTTACGCTCTTGGCTCTCTGAAAAAATAGACAAGTACACTAAGTATTCAGTATGCACTTATCAGATGAATGAATGCACGAGTAAATGAATTCTGATCATAAGAAAAAGGGAAAAAAATCATGTAATAAGAATGTCCCTAGGGGCTCCTGGGTGGCTCAGTCAGTTAAGCGTCCCACCTCAGCTCAGGTCATGATCCTGTGGTTCTTGAGCTCGAGCCCTGCATGGGGATCTGCACTGGGGGTACAGAACCTGCTTGGGATTCTCTCTCCCTCTCTCTCTCTCTCTCTCTCTCACTCAAAATAAAGAAAGAAACTTTAAAAAAAGAGAATGTTCCTAAAGACTTTGACTTACAGTTTTGCTAGCATAGGCTTCCATTTCTTATGCCTGTTGCTGCAGAAGTTTAGAAGTAATAAATTTCCTAAGTTAAAAGGTTCTTCCAGATCCTCCAATCAACCATTGTTGCTCAGATGAGCAGATAGAGATTTGCCTGAGGTCACCGAGCACGTTCATGGCAGAGACCGAATCAGAACCCATGCTTTCAAACAAGCCCATTGCCTTCCTTATTACACCGTGCCCCCACTGCCGTGTTCTACCCAGTGGGGCGTAAAGCTAGTCTTGCTGCCCTGTCTCTCAAGCAAAGATCCAAACTCTCTGCAGTTTTATAAAGAATTAGAAACAAATCCAATTTTGTACAGTGCGTGGATAACTAGCATCCAGTCCTCCTAGAGATTTCTGCTTTATAGTTAAGCAACTCAGCCAAATCTAATTCATGGAGAGGTTCTTATCAAAATGTCAGGGTGCTGGTGATGTCAGGTTGTCACTGTTAGGAAGCTCTGCTTCCTGGAGCTTAGTCCATTATCGTTTCATCTGTGCCCTAGTTTTTGTTTGTTCCCATTCACTTGTCACAATTTTCGCTGTATTCAAATTCTAAACATTTTCCTTTGAGCTTTTAAAAAATATTGGATTCGGGGCGCCTGGGTGGCTCAGTCAGTTAAGTGGCCGACTTCGGCTCAGGTCATGATCTCACAGTCCGTGAGTTCGAGCCCCGCGTCGGGCTCTGTGCTGATGGCTCAGAGCCTGGAGCCTGTTTCGGATTCTGTGTCTCCCTCTCTCTGACCCTCCCCTGTTCATGCTCTGTCTCTCCCTGTCTCAAAAATAAATAAAAATATTAAAAAAAAATTTTTTTAAATAAAAAAATAAAATAAAAAATATTGGATTCATCCTAAATAGTAATACATGTATATGGAATCTCAGGTTTGATGCCCAAGGTTTTTTCCTCTAATGCACACACTTGAAAATATTATTTTAAATGTCATCCTTGTACCATGTAAGCCATCTTTAGTATAATCAGTGATATGTGCATCGCACTTTGGGATACAACCTACTCATTATTTTAGCTGGATTCTGTGATCTTCCCATCATGCCCCAAAGGGGAGCATTCATAAATTCCCCAAAGAAATCTTTTTATAGTCTAATTTAAGTGAAAATAAAGATACTATCCTAAAGTCATCTTAATTCCTCTGCAGTATTATCTCTGGCAAGGCACGTTTGACAGTCTTCTATGTTAATATCATGCCCAGAGCTCTTTGGTTATTTTAAAGAAATGACAGATGGCACAAAGGTTGCTAAGGTAGAAATTGAATTTTCTTTGTATGTCTGGCGAATTTTATAGCATATAAAGGCTGTTTCGTTGCTGTGATTAAACAATGCAGATAGTGTTGCATTCACATCTAAATTTCACAGTATTTTCAAGAAAACAAGAGACTTGGTAACAGATGGAAATGATTTATAGTTATCTAGCAACAAAGGGAAATCCTAATTTGACTGGTAGATCTTTAAATCTGGACTAAGAGGAGATGGCAATTCAGGGAAAGATAAAGAGCATATAGCTGGGGCACCTGGGTGGTCCAGTTGTTAAGCATCTGACTTTGACTCAGGTCGTTATCTCATGGTTCATGAGCTCCAGCCCCACTTAGCGTGAGTTCAAGCCTCGCTTTGAGTGAGCCCTGCTTCTCTCTCTCTCTGCCCCTCCAGGAGTTCTGTCTCTCTGCTCCTTGCTCATTTGTGCGCTCTCTCTCTCAGAAAAAAAAAAAAGGAATGGGTAATGTCACTCTTTTGGAGAAGGAAGGAACTATATATATATATATGTGTGTGTGTGTGTGTGTGTGTGTGTGTGTGTGTGTGTGCATATGTAAAAACAAATATATAGAAGTATAGGAAATAAATATGAATTTAAAAATAGGTATATATACGCATATTTATATTTTTATATATGTATGTATATTTTAACTTTTGGAACTGATAACCAAGTTCAAGTTTTAGGATCACTACTTGGCCCCATTACAAGGGGTTGTTGGAATGAGCACTCCAAAGTGTTTCCAGCTGCACATTTTCTAGGTTTGAAACAGAGAAGCTACGAGTCCTGGCAGCCTAAAGAAACCTATGTTGAGGGGGATTGAAGGCTTACGCCTAAGTGTGCTATCTAGAGGATGCGTCCTGAAGGCTGGATTTGCAATCTGGAAATGGCACCAGACTCAATTGGGAGTTTAAGGATCTCCATGAGGGTTTTGAATGAGGAGAACTTATTTGTTGGATTTAGGGACAGTAGGAAATTGAGCATTTTTGGAAAACCATAAATGAGTTAATGTAGTGTTCAGGACAAGCTGTGAATTGGCCTCTCTAAGGAGGTTTGTAGTAATAACCTGCTGTAAAAATTACCACTGCCTTTTCGGCCGTTTTCACCATATGCTCCTGCTTTGAGAGCTTGCATTTTCTGGCAGCCACTGTAGCTGAAGGACCTATTATTCTGTGAGGTGGACTTTGGCTCTGTTTTCTATGGGTTTTCAGGTAGGCAATTTGCAGCAAGAGAGGAAAGCCTGTGGGAAACCGTATAAAGATGGAAAGATCTCTTTCCAACGATTTTCATGTGCAGCTGCAAGAAGACCAGAGCTAAAGGGAGGTTTTTATACTTGTGTGTGATGGAAAGGAAAGTTCACCTTAGCTCCCATCTCTCCCAGGAAGCTTTCTTGAGCTTTTCCAGCTCATGCTGGGCTCTCCTGTTTATATAGTTGTGGAGTACCAACCATCTCTCCGGTGGTGTTGAGCAATTCATCATTTCCTACCATCTCTTTTCTCCTCATTTCGCACAGGGAACCCCAACCCCATGGTCCCACTGTAAATGGTCTACATTTTTAAAAGTCTTTTGTACCTGTTGTACCTAATTTAATTATGATGGCCAGATAGGCTACTAATCACAATAGCTGCCAGAGTAATCATGGCAGTAATAATGGTCATACAACTTTCATTTATTGAATGCTTTTTAGGTGGCAGACGCCATTGTAGCTTTCCAGGTACTGACCCCTTATTCAGTGTTCAAACAACCCTGAGAGTTACTTTTATTTCCTTCATTGGAAAGGTTTTGAAGACCAGGCATGTTTAGTAAATCGTCCAAAGTCAGAGCGAATACTTCAGCCCAGGTCATCTGTCTCCGTGGCCCTCTCTCACTACTGGGCTTTCTTTCCTATGGTAGTGGGAGATAAGGAAGGTCATCTCACCTTTATAGGGAAGGTAGACTGTGCCGGGCACTATTCTAAGTCCCCTTGAGATATAATCCTAGGTAATACAATAACCCGTTCAAGTGGGAGCTCTTTCCAGTCCCCTTTTCCATTGGAGGAAACTTGGGTTCACAAAGGTGATTAGTTGCTCAGTGCCATGCAGCTAGTAAGGGGAACAGCCAGGGAATCACTTCTCTTAAGTACTGTTAAGACATCATCTTCAAGATGTACTTGATATTTACCTGGGTGGTGAACAAGTACTATTTACTTGCAGATGCCTCCATGGGGAAGCTTACCCATTTCTCAAGAGAAATGAATTGTTCCTGGTTTTCTTTAGGGCAGGGCTTGTCAATTATTCTCTCATTATTGTTCCCCAAAGGAGCCTATTTGGGTCTTTTTTCATAATCACCACCCTCCCCATCTGGTGTTAATACCACAGATATACTGTATATCTGTTTATATACTATGTATATACCTTTGCTTTATGCATGAAAGGAATAAGAAAATTAAACTACCACAAACCAATTTGCATTCTGTTGGCAATTATATACAATCTAGCCCCCAGTCAGAATATGTGCCTGAGTGTCTCCAGGTCCCCATGTTAAAGCTGTTTGGCATGGGCTCTTGGAAAAGCAGTGCACAGTAGAATTTTGGCTCAACTTAAAAACTCACTGTACAGCATGCCGCACTTAATTAAACAAGAATCCTTTAAGTTTGTGCCCTTAATGAATACCTTGCCTGGTTGTATCAGATCATGATAGATAGATAGATAGATAGATAGATAGATAGATAGATAGATAGATAGATAGATAGATAAATGAGTAGATTTGCTTTTCATGTCTTTCATTCAATCTTTTGAGGTCCAGAACTCATAGGAGACCCCTCCTTTAGAAAATTGGTTGTTTTATTTTTACTGAGGTCAAGGCATTCACATAACCTAAAACCAACCATTTCTACATGAACAGTTCAGTGGCATTTAGTATATTCAAAATGTTACACAACTGCCATTTCTGCCTAGTTCCAAAACATTCTTATCCTCTCAGAGCAAAACCCTGTATCCATTAAGCAGTCATTCCTCATTCCCGCTTCCTTCCAGCCCCTGACAACCACCAGTCTGCATTTGTCTTTGTGGATTTACTTCTTCCAAATGCTTCACACTGAACGCAGTCTATATAGTATGTCGTCTTTTGTGTCTGGTTTTTTTAACCTCCCATGTTTCTTACACGTTGTAGCATTGCATCAGTATTTCAATCCTTTTTGTGGTTAGATGATATTCCTTCTTATGGCTAATGCCACATTTTGCTTATCCATTTATCAGTTGATGGACATACAGGTTGTTTCCACATTTTGTGGCTATTAGGAATGATGCTGCTATGAATAATTTGTTTGAGAATTTCTCTGTGGGCATGTTTTCAGTTCTCTTGTGTATAGAGTAGAATTGATAGATCACATGGGAACTCTAGGTTTAACATTTTGAGCAACTGCCAAACTCTTTCCGTAGTAGCTGTACTATTTTGCATTTCTACTAGCAACATAAGAAGCGTCCCCATTTTCCCACATCCTCAGCAATGCTCATTGTTCATCTTGTTTATTATTGCCATCTTACTGGATATACAGTGATACCTCATTGTGGTTTTGATTTGCATTTCCCTAGTGTCTAATGATGTTGAACAGCATTTCATGTGCTTATTGGCCATTTGATAGGTCTTCTTTGGAGAAGTGTCTTTTCCAATCCCTCCTCATTTAAAGAAAATCAAGTTATTTATATCTTTTTATTGTTTTAAGAATTGATTATACATTCTGGATACCAGATCCTCATCAGATAAATCATTTCTAAATATTTTCTCCTATTCTGTAAGTTTGTCTCTTCACTTTCTTCATGGTGTCCTTTGATGAACATTTTTTTTTTAATTTTGGTGAAGTACAATTTATTGATCATTTTCTTTTGTTGCTTGTGCTTTGGGTATTATATCTAAGATGCATTGGCATTTTAATGGGCTTCTTAAGCTATTAAATCCTTAACCTAAAAAATTGAAACATGAATCGTATGCTTTCAGGCCCTGTAATAAGATGAGTCAACACTAATTTTGGTGGGAGTGACCTTGTAGCAACTTACTTTTTTTTTCTTTTTCTTCGTGTGTGTGTGTGTGTGTGTGTGTGTGTGTGTGTGTGCGCGCGCGCGCGCATGTGTGTGTGTTAACTATTTTATCAGGAAGGCTTCCAGTCAACAGTAAGCTATTAGTTTGGGGAGAGTCGAAAGTTACATTGTATTTTCCACTGCACAGACAGGTCAGTGCCCTTGGCCTCCACATTGTTAAAAGGTCCAACTGTACCTTCCATATGCAAGCAGATTGACAGAAGTTGTCATATGACACATCTTTTTATATTACAATACATTATAAACAACTTACTGTGAAAACAAACATTAATTTTAATGATGTGCATGCCAGATATTTAAGTGTATTTTTGAACATCAGGGTTGTTGCAATGTAAAATTGAAATACTTCTATATATAACTTTTAAAACAAATTGTAATGATAAACACTTTATCATCTACCTGTGACATCAGATAAATCTATATTTTATTTTATTTTGTTTTTTATCTTTAGAAGGAATTTACTTATTTAATTTATTTATTTTTAATATAATTTATTGTCAAGTTGACTAACATACAGTGTATACAGTGTGTTCCTGGTTTTGGGGGCAGATTCCTGTGAATCGCTTACATACAACACCCAGTGTAGCAACGTATTTCAAGTTGACACATCATCATCTATCTAATCTGAACATAGTAAAGCTACTCTGAGCACAGAGAAGTTGAATCTCTAACAAGTGTAGCATACTTGTCATAGGTACAGCTTTAGAGGCAAACAGCAGTTTGAATCCAGGACTTGATTCTAAGTTTGAATCCAGGACTTACTTGCCAGCTCTGTGACACGGGACAAGTTAATGAACCTTTTAGTGTTCTTTTTCTGTAAAAGAAGGATGATAATACTCTCCTTCATGAGGACATTTTATAAATAGCTTAATACAGCATGTGGTACATAGTGAATGCTTGATAAATGTTATTGTTAGCTATATTATTAATAGGTATCACTTTATTCTTTACTAATCACTACATATGATACAAAACTAGAATGAATGATCATTCCCACATTGAGTGGTTCTGCATTATCTGTGCAACTGTTCCTCTCTTTTACTGTGACTAATTGAAAGATGATTGCACAGATAAACCTCCTGCATTTGCAATCAAAATTTGCCATTGCCATGTAGCTCAATGCCTCTCCCCATGGATTTTAAAATAAGAAACCTGTTGGTCACCTGTGTAAGTACAGGGCAAGTTCACCTAGAAACGTGCCGGGAATCCAGCTGAGGCTGTTCTCTGACCTCACTTCCCTGCAATGTATTCTCAGGCTGTCATCAGGCCTTGGGGTTAATCTTATGCACTCCCTGAGTGCTGCAAATGGGCGAGTTGCTCACAACCACCCACATTAGAAATGACTGATTTGGATGGAATGTATGACTTGTGACTCTGTGCACTGCCATCAGAGCATCTCCCTAACTGTGAAATGTATTCCTTATCCAAGGAGGGAAGAAGCAGGTTACCATTTGAGAGTAGAAAGCCCTTAAATGTGCAATCATGGTGCACTTTTGCGGATGACAGAAAAAAAATCGAACGGTGCTTGGTAAGAGGAAATAATAGATTTAACTCAAGATGTGGCACTGTGGTTCTTTGGGGATGGAGGGATGGTAGTGATTGAGAAGTTGTGTATTGTTTTACTTTATCTTCCAAGCTAATGAAATAGATTCAGAAGAGTTGTCCATGTTCTGTGAGTGTGTCTGACTCAAGAAGTAAGGACTGTGCCAATACTCAACCCTAGGAATCTTGCCAGTAAAGTAGAAGACATTCAAATAGAATTGGACTACCCCGTTTTAAACCTCATCGCTAACCTTCCTCATCTCTAGACATTTTTGAATAGCCCCACATCTCTGGAAGTCAGTTTTCTTAACTGTATGACGAGAAAATTGAAGGGAAAAATTGTGTGGTTGTTAAATTATTTGATTTTTCAACAGCAATTCATAAGCACCACAGGATAAAATTCACAGGTGTAAGAGTGTATTTGAGCCCACAGTACACATGCAGCTTCATTACCTGCACCCTTCTCTTTCCATTCTATGAGCATTTTCCTAAGTTTTCAGGTCATCTTTGCAAGCATCATTTATAATCTTGCCTTACATGCCCTCTTCCTCTGGCTGTCTGTCTAGGTAAAAGCCCTCTGTCTTCTGTTACAAATGCTCTGAGTTTTACTCATTATTTAAGTTAACAGATACAGTTTAAGCACTCACCCTTACTAGGTATTGGGGATATGATAGAGAATAAGACTGAAGTATCCCTGCCCTCATAGGGCTTACGTCCTAGAAGAGGACAGTAAACAGGACAGCAAATGTAAGTGATTTCAGAACGTGGTTGGTATTTCTGAAGGAAATAGACATCTGCAATGGATTGAAAGAGGGAATGGACCTACTTTATAGAGGAGGCATACTGTGATGCATGGAACCTTCTTTCCACCTTCTGGTGGACTATTTGCTTATAACCTATCCACACATTTGAGACTAATATTGCAAAGGATAATAACAATTTCCCAGACCCTTGGTAGAATGCATGGCTAAATCCCTATTGGAAACACTTTTGTCAGCATGAGTCAGCCATATGCCTGCTTCTGCAGTGACTTTATCCAGGGAGTCATTAGACTGAGCCTCTTGTCTGGGACTGTGAGTGTTAGAGGGTGGATCAGGCTGACTAGAAACTGAACTTGCGGTCATCTCTTGCAGTTCAGTTTGCAGGGTCATGTTTTACTACACTCTGCGTCACTGCTGATTGCAAATAACACTCTTGAGACATGTAAAGTCTCCATAACCAGGAAGGGGAAACCCTTGGGATACATTCCAGTCTCTGACACTAACTTGCTGTGTGTCATTGAGAGAGTCACTAAACTTCTCTGGGATTCAGTTTCTCATATATAAAAATTAAGGGACTATTTGATGTGTAGTGGCTTTTCGATTTCATCCCAAGTGCCATCAGTAGTGTGGAGCACTGAATCAGGGCCCAGTGACAAAGTCTGCCACAGTTGATTACGTCCACCATGGGCAAGGGAGAGGTGAACTTTGAACTCCTGACTTGCATTTGCAGACCCCAAATTAGATCATCTTTCATGTTCGTCATCTAGCTATAAAACTCTTCCACCTTTATAAATAAGAATCTCAGTTAACTGAGATTATCTGCATTTTAAAGATTAGCCTAAACAAAACAAGATACTTGCTGATTTTGAATGTCTCACCAAGTTTTCAAAACTTTTTCTTTCTGTTTGTATATGTTTGCTGGCTTTTATTTCCAGCTGTCAACTAATCATTATTAAAGGAATGACTAGTAACTGTCAGGCTTTGTAAAGCCCCTCAAGAGCCTGGGAACCCTGCTCAGAAAATAACGTGTCTCTCCTCTGGGATAGACAGGCTGCCTCTGATGAAATGCTTAGCTTAGAAGCTAGCGAGGCTTCCAGATGTGTTCTGACACAGGAGACAGTTTGCATTTTCAAAGCTGGGCCCCCAACCGTGCCAGTTGAAGGAACGCAGCTGGTTCCATGGGCTCAGAGGCTTGCACTCTGCTGAGAGATGATTTTAGTTGGAAAGGTTGATGGCGCTGAGCATGGGGATCTCTCTGTGCCTCCCCCACCCCCAACCCCTCCTTCAGACATCCCTGCCACTGGAACAAATGCTTCTATTAGAGGAGGGAAGTAGTCTTCCTCTGCAGCTATCATAAATCGTTTTTCCTTCTGAAGAGATTGTGGTTAATTTCATTATCGGATATAACGGATGAAGAACATTCAGCATGAAAATGTATCTATCCGCTGTAATTACATCAACATTTTTAAGCTTAAAAAAAGTGCTACCGAAAGAACTCATTTCGCATGTATAACCAAGAATGCTCCATGTGTTTTTACAAGAGGATAATAAAGACATAAATGGGATAGATGGGGCTAAGTAGTTTTACAGATGGTAGTTGCATATTAAAGATTAAATTGCTGTCTATAAATAAAACCACTTTTACAGTAACTAGGTTACTGCTTTATCTTAATTTAGGTATAATTGAGAGCATTAGCGTTCTTCATAATAGCCCAATGAATGTTCCTGCATACTGTAAACAGGACCCCGTGGAATGCTAACTGATGAATTTGCTTTGCCACAGAAAGGCCCTAACTTAAAAGGTTACTGGGGAAACTCTCCTGGTTTCCAGGCTGATCTTTGACTTCTGTGAGCCAGAGTATTTTACAAAGATCTTATGGGGGTCCCTAAGGAGGAGACAAATATCTCACTCTCCATTGTGTTACGTGGGCACTGATGATGTGTTTTGATCCCTCTCACTGGTTGTTTCTTCTCTATTTTTATCAAAATTATTGTACTTGGCCCAAACTAGAGGTCTTTACATCTTGATCTTCCATCTTCCTGGCAAAATGAGAACCATAGAGTCACAGTTTACTTTCAAGTGTATTTATTTGATTTGAGGATGAGAAGAAAATGTAAAATACAAAATACCACCTTTCAGATGGGAAAGAGAAAGGTCATGCTTCCTACCGTGATCGTATTGTCACTGCCCTCGGTCGGGCGTCCATGATTGAGAATGAGAGGACAAAGGAGCATGATTATAACTGTCATCTAAGGAGCCAACTGCTGGCTTTCCATCCTCTATCAACTGTCTGCTGCCTCTCTGACCTTGGGCAAGTCCCTTAATCTCTCTGTGCGTTCTTTCCCGCCTCTGCAAACTAGCATCATAATAACATCAATCACATAGGATTGCTGTAAAGATTAAATCAATTTACTCGTGTAAAACTGTAGGAGCGATCGTGATACAATCGTAGAGCCCTACCACAATGTCATATGTGTTGCATACACACACCAATACATGATGTTTTTACCATCCCATGCACTTGAGATGTTTCCTTTAATACCTTAACCAGTTGTTTGGGAGGTGTGTACTGTGTGCTAGGTAGTATGCTAGTTGCTAGGGATGGCAAAATGAAAAATCACTCTGATCTCTAGGAGCTCTTATACAAGTGTAAGTTCCAAGCAAGAGCCTTGTCATTCTAGTCCAGCATCCTCAGGGTCTGTCACATTGTTGGTACTGAAAAAGAGATTTGCTGACTGGATGAATTGGGTCAGCTCACCCGAGGTCCTGAGCTCCACCCCAGAGCTCCAGAAAACATGGACATAGAAGATGTTTTCCCAAAAGCAAATGGTCTTTGTTTTGTCAAAAGTTGGGGGAAAAGGTGCTGGGCCACAAAAATAAATGTCCTTTACAGACACACAAAAAATTAGGGACGTTTGGGAGAGGGTGTTGTAAGACAAAGTAAATCACAAAGGCATTTGCAATGGGGCAGGGGGCATGAAGATTCTGGTAGACCTTAGGGATGGGGAGGTATCTGATGACTGGAGATGACCAGGACAATGCTATTAATAATGCAAGGTGAAAAAGAAGGAAAAGCCCAGGCTTTGGGCCAACTTCAGGATTGTAGAAGTAAACAAATCTTACTCAAAAGTCCCTTTTATTTTCTAGTTTTTCAATGAATGTATTTTGTGATTTTTCCCAACAGGTTTACTTGCCTAATTAAATTTATCCTAGGTGACCATTCAGAAACGTCGTCTGTAGTGTAGAGAGACAGATGGCCAGAGTTCTACCTCCTTTCTTGGTCAAAAGAGCTGGATCCAGGAAAAGGCTGGCAGGGTAGAAATAATTGTTGTGTAAATTAGCCCTTGGTAAAATTCCTGGGATGGAATGATTTTATGAGGATGAGATAACGTGGGAAAGAACATGAATCCCAGGTTCCTCACATTAGAACCCAGCTATAGAATTAGGGAATTTTAGAGTTGGCCAAGATCTGGAAGGCCTCCACTCCAACTCCTTCATTTTTATAGATAGGAGACTGAGGACTGGGTAAATTAAACATGTATCTTAAGATTATGCATCAAATAGTGGCAGGCCTAGGGTTTTAGCCCCCAGGTCTCCACAAGCAATTAACAGAGACCACATGCACTGTTCCCAGAACAGTACCCAGAACACATGACAGGTATTGAACAAACATAGATAAGATTCCAGAGATGAGATAAGGTAGCTTTTATAAATGTCCACAAAGAATTTTACAGCGTTTTATTGGGAGTCCTGTGGAATTACATAGATAAATATTTCAATGAAGTTAACTTACTTCTATCTACCAACAAATATTTCTTTAGAACATAAGATGGGGAGGTATGATTTGGGGGATATGATCCCCATAGAGATAGAAATTGTCAGTATCTGACCATTTTGGACATACTGAAATGGAAATTTCTGTAACATTGAATATAATGCAATATAACACACTAATGAGTGCTTATTTGATATTCTAAGAACACAGCAGTGTGACCAGGAATAATTCATACTTCCTGAATCCCCTAAACAAATTTTCTACTCCTGTTAGGGTGATGTTGCCTTCATCGAAATTCATCTTTCTCTTGTAATGTTGGCATGCCTTGTCAAATATAAATACCCTAATGGACAACCTGGATGTCATATATAAAAAAAAGTAGTAACATTAAAAAATATTTTAAAGTGGGGCACCTGGGTGGTTCAGTTGGTTAAGCATCTGCCTTTTGATTTCTGCTCACGTCACGATCTTGCAGTTCGTGAGATCAAGCCTCGTGTCAGGTTCTGTGCTAACAGCGCAGAGCCTGCTTGGGATTCTCTGCCTGTGTCTCTGTTCTGCCCCCTCCATCATGCATATGTGTACATTCTCTGTCTCTTCTCCCTCCCTCCCCCCCTCCCTCCCTCTCCCTCCTTCCCTCCCTTCCTCTCTCTCTCTCTCTCTCTCTCTCTCTCTCTCAAAATAAATAAACATTAAAAAATTTTTTAAAGTAATAATCACTACCTTTTACTGAGTGCTTATCATAAGTCACGTACCATGCTAAATGCTTTATCTCCATTGTTGTATTTAATTTTCATTACTGCCCTATGAGGTGTAGATATATTTTTGACTTTATTTTTTAGGGATATCTAAGATTCCCAGCAAAACTGAGGGGAAGGTACAGAGATTTCCCTCATACCTCTGCCCCCACATTTGCACTGCCCCCACCACTACCAACATCCTCTACGAGAGGGTACCTTCACCACAATTAATGAACATAGATTCACACATCATAATCACCCAAAGTTCATAGTTTATAGCACAGTTCATTCTTGGTGTTGTACATTCTATGGGTTTGGACAAATGTGTAATGACACGTATATGGTATTACTGCCCTAAAAATCCTCTGTAGGCTTCCTATCCATCCCTCACCTCTTCCCACCCCCAACCCCTGGCAAACACTGATCTTTTTACTATTTCAGTAGTTGTACCCTTTTCTAGAATGTCATAGAGTTGGAATCATATACTATGTAGCCTTTTCAGATTGACTTTTATTTAGTAATATGCATGTAAGTTTCCTCGATATCTTTTCATGGTTTGACAGCTTATTTCTCTTTAGCACTAAATTTCATCCCATTGTCTCAATGTACCACAGTTTCTTTATCCATTCATTACTGAAGGATATCTTAGGTTGCTTCCAAGATTTGGCAGTTATGAATAAAGCCTCTATGAATGTCCTTGTAAGTCTGTGTGTGAATGTGTGTGTGTGTGTGTGTGTACCTATGGATGTAGTTTTGTAACTTCTTTGGGTAAATACCATGAAGCATCATTGGTGGATCATATATACTAAGAGAATGTTTAGTTTTTTAAGAAACCACCAAACTGTCTTCCAATGTGGCCCTGCCATTCTGTATTCCTACCAGCAGTGAATGAAAATTTCTTTTGCTCTACATCTTTGCCTGTTATTTGAGGCTGTCACTTCTGGATTTTGGCCATTCTAATAGATTTGTAGTGGTATCTCATTGTTTGTCTGTTTGTTTTTAATTTTCATTTCCCTGATGACATATGTGGAACATCTTTTCATATGCTTATTTGCCATCTGTAGATCTTATTTGGTGACTGTTGAGGTCTTTGGTCCATTTTTTAATCAGGTTGTTTGTTTTCTTAGACATTGTTTTTAATTTCTGCTTTATGGGAGAGGGAAATATGAGGGTCAATGAGCTTAAGCAGTTTTTCTCCAGGTCAAACTAGTTTTCAAACCTAGGAGATAGAATTCAAACCTAGGTCTACCTAAATATAAATGTATATGTTTGGTGTCCACTCTGTTCTACATTTGCAAAATCTCATTCAACAGCACCCTCAACACTACTCAATCCTTTCTCTGTTTGAAGTCCCCCAGTGACTGGGACTGAAAACTTCCTGCAGCACAACTAAAATCTGTCTCAGTTTCACACTCCTAACTGCCCCTCATTTGCTTTCCAGCTGTGCTCATTGCCTAATCCCTGTGCCTTGTTACATGAACCTCCATTTCAGTTTGACCAGCTACGCGAGTCTACACAAAGTTACAATGAGATCACATTAATTAGAACACTCTATTGGGGATGAATTATATTGACTTCTCAATCAGAGCATGATGCTGGAAAGAAGTTGTTTAATTTCTTCCTTAGTATGGTCTGTGTACAACACTAAACATCAAGCTCTCTGTGGGTCACCTTAGACAGTTCTGTCTTTTCACACAGCACAGCACCATGGACTGGAAAGACATGCTTCAGGTAGCCTCACATTGCCTGTACCTTTTTCAGGACACTTCATCACATACACAAATTTAAAGTCTTGGCAGTTGCCCATTCTACAGACAGGTACCTGACCATGGGGATGGAAATGGGCGGGCACATTCCTCATTCACAGGAATGCTTCAAATGTACAAGAAGGTTTCAAGTCCTTACTTTGCCTTTCTTATCTTTTTAAAAATATAATTTATTGTCAAGTTAGCTTCCATGCAACACCCAGTGCTCATCCTAACAAGTGCCCTCCTCCATGCCCATTACCTACTTTCCCCTCTCCCCCAACCTCCATCAACCCTCAGTTTGTTGCTTTTCTGAAAGGGCCTTAAGAAAGCACTCCAAACACCTATACATGATTGAGTCCTCAGTTCCTAAAGTGTGTCTGAAAGATCAGTTCTGTGGGATTGAGTAGGTCTTACTCTAAAAAGGGTTGCATGATCAGATAAGTTATGAAACTAAACAAATCTGGTTTCTTTACTATTCTCAATTTCTCATTTATCCTTGTTTGTCAGATTGTTTGGGTCATGTTTGTTTCAAACCAGATCTTAAGTTTTGTAAGGGCAGAACTGAGTCTGAATTTCTTCACCAGTGAATCTCCAGTAACTAGTACAACACCTGGCTCATTTGAGATGTGTTTGAAAATGAATGAATGAATGAATGAGTTAATAAAGGAATGAAGAAAAGGGAGTTAGGCAAAGAAGGATAAGGAGGAGGCCTAACAACCCACCTGGAAGAAGGAAATAAGAAGAGTGAGAGAATAAAAAAGAAACTTCACTAACTACATAATTTCTCCAAAGCTGGGCCTGCTCCAAACTCTGTACGTACAAGGCTGGGGTTATTTAGGTCTGTTAAGATGGATGGTTATATTTATTTTTAGGTTCTGAAAGCTTGAAATGGTATGTTCTCCAGATGGGAGGGAGGATGAGAGCATCTGGGAGCCAATGTACTCTGAGCTCCCTCTTTTCACTACCCTTCACACCCTGGCAGCTGGTCATATGAGCCCTGTAAACACTTGCTACTATATTTCAATATTGCTCTGTCTTATTCCTCTCAGAAAATTTCAATGGTCTGCAATTTTGATTGCCCATATATTTTGTTTTTCCTGGAGATTGAATTTGCCTCCTTTGCTGGCAGCTTGGCTGTTTTGATTGCCCAAAACAGTCCATTTTTCATGTCCACACCATCAATAGGAACCCAGGTGCAGAACAAGGAAATGTGGACAGGTGTTTAAAGACTGGCGGGGCTCTCACAGGGTGTGCTTTGCACACTGGATAGTAAGGCTTGCTGAGAATAAAGCTACTAAAGGCAGGATATTTGATTCATAGGGTTCTTAAGCCTGTATTAAAAAGTCCTCCAAAACTTACTCTCCATTTTCCCTGCGAATGTAAATAACTCAGATAACAAAGATAGTATACAGCGAGCTGAGACATTCACCAAAAGATCACTTGGATTAACTGTGAATCCTCTTTGGAAAGAATTATTGTGTTCCAGATCAAGAGATTAGAAAAATAGCATTCTGGTTTCTTTCTGTTATTATTTGAGGTGTGAGGGGAATCTCATTCCTCACAAAGCCCTGGCATTTGTTGTCAAATCATATAATTTAAATACTTTGTGAAATTTCCATTTTTAAATGAAAACTATTTAAGAGGGGTGTAGCTGGAACTTAAATCAATGGTAGAAGCAAATTCTATCTATCTATCTATCTATCTATCTATAATTTGGAGGAAACTTTCTTTTTATATTAAGGTAATGCAGATATACTGGGGGAAATTCTGAAAAATGAACAAAACATAAATAAAAATTTGCTCAATTTCCTCATTCCTGAAATTAGCCTTTTTTTCTAGAGATAGGCAGACAGATTGTGTAATCTGATTTTTCTCTTTTTCCTTCCTTTTTTTTTTTTTTTTTTTTAAGTGGGACCATACTCATTTCCGACAACATATCTCAGCTAAGAATTGGTGGACTTGATTAGTAGATCAGTTTAATGCCATAGATGTTTTGGGTCTAGGCTTAGTGAAGCATTTGACAAAGCCTCTTATTACATACTTGTGGATAAGAGGGAGAGATATGGTCTAGATGGCAGGACAATTAGGTAAGTTCACAGTTGGCTGAGCAGTTGTACCCTAAGGGCCTTGATTAATGCATGGATGGCAACCAACAGGGAGGTCCCAGTGGTGTTGGGACAAGTATGTTTAGCAGGTATTATGTTCAGTCACTTCCCAGGAATACACCTTGTTAAGGAATTGTTGAGACCCGTTGCATCTGTAAGTTCTGATTACCAAAATCTTAACAGCAGTTTTTCAGTGAAAGTCCATTCGCCAATGATGAAGCAGTTTTCTAAGAATGGAATCATAAAAGGGCAACTGGTGGGCTTGGAAATGCTGTGGACACAGTCACGGACACTACTGGTCTGGAGTTTGCTGTGACTTGGTACAAAATCTGGAGGAGCTTTTATAACAAAGGATTCTACCAATAAGACCAGGGGCTGAAGTTAGTTGAATTGGTGCTGAGTAGTGTAGTACTGAGTTTAATAAATAGCTCACCTGACTGTGAACTAGAACATCAAACTACAACATGGTACATGGTGATTATTTACACTCCATTTTATCTGCACACAGAAGTCATTGACACACTCAGCTAGGTATGGCTGGCATGAATGTCTGTACCTTGTTCCTTGGTCGGTAACAAAACACTTGACCTTTGTGGAGCTTTTAATCTGTACCAGGAACTGCCAAAGACTTTAATGACTTACCTCATTTATTCTCCCAACAACCCTGTAGGACAGGTATTCTGGGTTTATAGATGAGAGAACTAGGGCAGAGAGAGGCTACTTAACTCACCAGAGGTCACAAAGCTGGTATGGGGTGTGGCACAGATTTGATTCCAAGCATCGGTCACTACATACAGTCACAGTACCTACCCTTTGCCTCCTCATTCTGCCTTACTCACCATTTTTCAGCTCTGTTGCCGATGCTGGCAGCTGGTTGCATGCTCATCTGGGTTCCAAGGTCTGCCTCTTGGCATCGTAGTTTTTCATTCTCATTGCAGACAGCGCATGGCCCCTGCACTTCTTCAGAAGTCATGCTCTAGGTACATCCTCTCATTAAGTTTTTCTAGCATTTAATTCTTACACAATGCTTGCACTTTGTATAACACAAGCTGCAGCTCTCTGCATTTGTCTCAGACCACATGATCCACTTGCCTTCTACCTATTTTTCAGATTGTGCCACACAGTTAAGAGGCTTTTGAAGCTACTAGCTTTTTGACAGGAAAAAACCAAAATTCCCTCTTTGGCTTATACATGGAAAACAGTGCCTTAATTCTGCAGGAACCAAATGTTCTATGACAGTTTCTAAGTGACTGTGACAATAGCCTCTCCTGCCTTTAATCACCATGGTTTTTAGAAAACATACCAAATCATTGGAAGCCAACAGGGTCCTTAGCTTTCCATCTTCAACATTTATCTTAAAACACAGAAGAATTAGACATTATTTTAGATAATTTCTGAATGCCACAAAGCTTAGGTACTGCACTGAATGGCACAATCAAGATTTCAATGAACAATGACTTGTTGAGATGAGGGTTGACATGAACAAGGTGAAAGGTAACTTAGAGAAATGTGAAATCTTATAGTTGCGCTGTCTCCAAAATAATTGTGGAAGAATGGGATAAAAGAGACCCTAATTTACTTTACATGGAAAAAAAAAAAAAAGACTGACTTACCCATAAGTTATTATGAACCACCTCAATCCTGAAATACATTAATTAGTATAATTTTACTTAATGACTATGAACATTCATCCTTTTATTTATACTATTAAATAGAATTTGGTGGTTTTTTTTTTTACTTCATTTTGAATATTGCATACTAAAAGTACTCTTGCTACGTTGAAGTTGATCCTGGAAAAGACAAACAGAATAGCACTATGGTATATGAAGGAAGGCTGAACAAACTAGAAATTTTTATCCTGAAGAGAAAGAAAAAAATCAGAGGAGAAATAAGATAGTTCACATAGTTCTATGTGAAACACTGTCACATAGAAGAAGAAAGAGCATCATCTGTAGTTGCCTGTAGTGTAGAGCAAATGGGTAGATTTTCCCATCATGTAGAACAGACACATTAATGGGAACCACACTGCAGTGTCCAGTTATATGACTAGCTGTTTTGCAGAGTAGTGAGTACCCTCACCATCAAAAGTGTTCAGTTAGAGCCTGGAAAATTATGTATCATGAGTGCTAAGAAAGGAAGCATTATACTTGAACATGAATGTCACAGTAGCCAAAACTGGAACAACCTAACTGTCCATTATTTGGGTGGGTAGATAAGTCAATATTCTCAGCCAGGTGGTTTTGCTCAAGGGAGACATTTGGCAATGGCTAGAGACATTTTTGTTTGTCACAGTGTGGAAAGGGAATACTGTTGGCATCCATTGGTTTGAGGTGGGAGGTGCTGCTAAATGTCCTGTGATACAGAGGACACAGGAATTATCCAGCCCAAATGACAGTACTGCCCAGGGTGAAAGACTCCAGGATAAACAAAAGATGGCACATCCATACAGTGGAGTTGCTCGGCCATAAAAAGTAACAAAATGCTGATATATGCAACAGCATGGAGGAATTCTAAAGTTGTGACACTGTGTAAAAGCAGCCAGACACAAAAGGATAAATACATGTTGCATTATTTCATTTGCACAAAATTCTAGTAAATATAAACTACTGTATAGTGACAGCAGATCAGTGGTTACCTCGGCCCAAGGGTGGTAGGAGGGAATGGATTGGAAAAGGTCATGAAGAATCTGTTGGGATAAAAATGTTCTGCATCTTGATTGTGGTATTTTCATGGGTATATGTAGTTGTCAAAACTCACTGCATTGTTTGTTTTAAAAAATGCACGTGAATGGATGTAAATCATACCTGAATAAAAAATTTTTTTTAAAGATGTGGTACATCAGAAGCGATTGCACTCAAGATCTTTAATTTTGCTTTCCAACTTCAAAGTGCTATTATTTTGTTTAGATCCATTGTGCTGCCCATCTAGCGAACATAGAAAAAAATCTACAAAAGCTTGCTGTATCATTATGGGTCCAATCATGAGATAAAGACCATGCAGGAAGCTAAAGAGGAGAAGAATATAAAGAATGATTAAATACTAATGAAAGAGAAACTCAAAGACATAAGGAAACTCCACATGGTACCCTAGAGCTAAGGGAAAGAACCCAAGGAATGTCAAACTTGGAAGGGAACCCTCTTCCCAAGTTAGCATCAGACTTTGTTGGACGGTGTATAGTTCTGACCCCTAGGTAGCAGAGAAGTTTGCTAATTGGTTCAGATCAGAGCTGGTCTGTGGTCACTGGTCAAGCAACAGGCAGCCTTCCGGAGTCTAGATGGGGTGCATTCAGTCAATGGCTGCACACAGAGGAGATCCCAGGGTACAGGTGAACCAACCACGGACCTACGGAAAGAGTGATGACACAATGGTAAGAGTGTGGACCTAACTGGTTGCGAGAAAGCCGAGTGTGGGCCTACAGAGAGAATTGGAGTTCTCTGAGGGCAGGAGACCTCATATATAGTGTCCCTGTCAAAAGAGCTGCTGATGGGCTATTGTCAGGCCAGGAAGAGGCTGCAATACTGCCCAGCGACTAAGTACTCCGGAGATACGGCTGGCTCTGAACTCCACTGGAAGTCCTTACACCCACAGTGCCGATCCCCTGTGAAGCAGGCAAAGGGAGCAAAAGACCTTCCTCCCTTACTGCCCCTCCAGGAAAAATCTCAACATCAACTTCACCATAAAGAAGGGATGCTGAAAGAAGTTATGGCCATTATTAAAAAGCGTGTACAGACAGTGAATCTGGAGTTGAGGGAGACTTCATTGATACTTGGCACGCTCATTGTTATGAGTTGAATTATGCCCCTCCTTCTCCCTCCCCCCCCCCCAAAAAAAATATGCTGAAGGCCTAACTCCTCCCAGTACTTGTGGTTGGGACCTTATTTGGAAATAGGGTCTTCGAGAATGTAATCAAGTTCAGCTGAGGTCTTACAGTGGGCCCTAATCCAGTATGACTGGCATCCTTACGAGAAGATAAAAATGCCAAGTGAAGACAGCCATGCAGGAGGAACAGCATGTGTCTACGGAGGCAGGGGGTGGACTGATAGAGGAGTGGAGCTCCACCCACCAGAACCATGGGAGGAGTCTCCTCAGAGTTTCAGAGGATGCCTGATTTTGCTGACACCAGTCTCCAAAACTGTGAAGTTAAATTTCTGTTGTTTTGAGCCACCCAGTTCGTGTTACTTTGTTTCAGCAACCCTCGGACAGCAATACAGATTTTGGCACCAATAAGTGGGGTGCTGCTGTAAACAAGAATCTAAAAGTGCAAAAGTAGCTTTGGGATTGGGTAATAGATAGAGGCTAGAAGAGGTTGCAGGTACTTGACATAAAAAGTCTAGATTGCCTTGAAAAGAGTGTTGGTAGAAATATGGCTATTAAAGATAACCCAGTTAAGAGCTTATACAGAAGAAAGGAGATCTGTAGAGAAAGCTTTTACTGTTCTTGAAAATGCCTATAATGTCATGAACAGTGTGTTGCTGAAAACATGAATGTTAAAGGTGCTTCTGGTGAGATCTGAGAAATGAGGGACATACCATTATACCCTACAGGAAAGATGAGTCTTGCCATAAAGTGATGTGGAACTCAGCTGAATTATGTTCTGCTATTGCAAGAAAAGTAGAACTTAAAAGCACTGAGCTTGGATGTGGAGGCGAAGAGATTTCCAAGCAACGTTTGGAAGGTGTATTGTGGCGGCTTCTTGCTGCTTATATTAACGTGCAAAAGGAAATAAACTGAGAAATGAACCATGAAGCAAAAGGGAACGCCTAGGGTAACTGGAAGCTAGAAGAGGCAAGGAAGCTTCTCCCCTCCATGTTTCGGAAGGCGCATGGCCCTACTAACACCTTCATTTGGGGCTTGTACCCTACACCCATTTCTGCTGTGTTAAGGCACCCAGGGTATAATTGCTTTGTTCTGGCAGCTCTAGAAGACGAATACACTTGGCAAGTTTCATTCAGCAATTCAAATTTTGAATTAAAGCACATTTAGTAATTATATGCTTTGTTAGAATATAGACAAAATTGCAGTTTATAAAAAAACTACATCAATCCAAAAATAATTTGGTCCTAGTGAACATGTCTTGATTGGAGCCTCAGCCTGAGGAAATATTTTCAGTATCTAGGTTTTTGCATTGTTCATTTATCTACAATTTACTGGAACACAGACCACAAGCACATTTGGTAACTTTCTTATTTGCTTTCTCATGTGTGACAGTCTGTGTTTAATGATTATACCCCACTTACAAGCTGTATTTTTTCTAAATAGTAAAGACTTCAGTATGGGCACCTTGTTTTCCTTTGATAATACAAATAGTTCTGTAAAAATCCTTTAAAAAAAATCCTGCTTGCTTTAAGTTGGTTGCTATTGATATACTTTCGGTCCCCTAAAATAATTTTTGGCATATATAAGAAGCTTATTTGACATTTAAGAATTAAATATACAGTAGTTACTGAAATGAAGTTTAATTACTTTACGATCTTAAAAAGTTAAGTAAACAAGAAACCATTGCAATAAAAAGCACAAAACAGTAAATAATTGACCCATTCATCCAAAAATGTATCAAATATTGCATCCCTTCTTGGCGGCTTTATACCATTGTTTTGGCTCATACTGAAGAAAACACAGGAGCAAAATAAAATTCTTTCCATCTTAACACCCATGTCGTATTTATGCCTTAATGTCCCTTGGGGTATCTGAGCCTGGGGCACACAGAGTAACCTCAGAAGATTCAAGAACAGAACCCTTGCCCTATGACTGTCTTAGGTAGTGATAGAAAAGGGTAAGTGTCCCTTATGCCCTACTTCCTGGTTTCTTGGGAGACATGTATTCCCCATCTGGGAGCTCAGAATGTGGGAGGCCACTGACCCCTCCTCACCTTTTTTTCTTATTTGGGGTATGTGTGTGCAAGTAATGGAGATTGACCCACAGTCTTTGCCAGGCTTCCCTACAACCTAGGTGGGTGGCTTTTTGGCACCTTGACAGGTCTCTAATCCTCAGATTTTTATTTGTAAAATATTATAAATATATACGTGTATGTGTGTATATATAAATATGTATTTAAATATTCCTGCAGATGTTGTACAAATTAGATGAGATGACTTATGTAAAGGGTAAACACGGCCACCTTATAAAAGCACACTCACCATCATCACCATCATGTGTAAGATAGAGACAGAGGTGATCTAACCTCAAGGGTATCATGGCTATCGCATGGGAGAACCTTTGTAATGTGCTGTACCCAGTGACTGGCACATGGTAGGCTTTCAGTACAGTTTGATTTCTAACTTTCTCTCAAAACTTGAGACTTTTTAGGAAGATGCCAGTTTTAGCAGGGGTTATTAGAGGCTAAGATAAGGTATGTTTTTTTTAAGAGATTTAACCTGAATTATGAAGAATAAAATTAAGTCCTTTCAAAAAATACTGACATTATCTTATTTTTTATTCAACTGATAGCACATAAGAGGGGGGGAAACTTTTGATTGGATGACAAACTCAAGAATAAAAAAATCAACCTTGTCCAAGCATCTCTGATGAAATAATGTCTTATGCCCTTTCTCACCCCCTTCTGTCTTTTGTTCTTCCTTGCTCCCATTCACCATTTTATAAGTACTATGTATAATTATGTGCACATTATAGAGTTCCCACTGTTCTGAGTGCTTAGACATATAGACGTAAGACAGACAAGCTCCCTGCACTCAAGTGCCCTATTATTTACAAGAAAGGTTATAGTCTAAGTAGAGAATTTATATTCCGTTTTACCCTCTCAGTCATTCTGATTCTTCAAAATAACACTTCTCAAACTTTGGTGTGCACAAGAACCACTTGGAAGACTTGTTTAAAAATACCATCTTAATTTGAGAGACATTGGACAAAGTGAGAGTCCAGACATATGACAGGCGTTTCCCATTTTGTCTGTGTGTCCTTGGAGAACTTATAGTCTTCTCTGGGCCTCTCTTGCTCATTGGCCACATTTTACATTGGGAGAAACTGGCAGCCTTTTGTGTGTCTATAAAGATCCCGTTTCCCTTGTCTTCTCTCAGCTGTGTCTGTGTTTGCAAGAACTGTTGGTAAATACTTATTAGCTCTTTGATAACTACTTGGTGATTTAAAGGAGGAGATAAAATGCATTTAATGCACCATGACTGTATTGAAAGTTAGCATAGGCCAGTTAACATCTTGACAATTTTTTCTTAAGTGAGGCAGTTTTTAAGGATTAACTACACTGATTTGGAAACGCCTAGGTTCAAGTGGATAGCACGCATTTACCTACTTTTGTTTCCTTCTGCAAGTTAGCTAGGATTTCCTTTCTATGTTCCCTGGAGGTTTGAATTCAAGCAAGAAATAAGCTTTGGCCTAAAAGGTTCTCTGCTCCTTTAGAGGGAAACCTGTTTTAGAGACACCCTTCCTCCCCCGCCAATCCAGATTACTGAAATGTGTTTCTTTATTGCATACGGTACCATTATAATGAAACCAAAAGCACCACTAATGGATTGATACCATCAATAAAGCCTCTTATTTGGCTGAGGTCTTTCCTTTCAAACCTGAGCTGAAGGTCAATTAGAACAATGATGGAAGGCAGTTAATTTCCTATTTATAAATACAGAGTAGGAAATGCGGTATTGATTGCTGCATTTCAAGGTCGGGGGGGGGGGAACAACTGTCCTCAGCTGTGGGTAATCCAGGGTGATGTCATTTATAAGGTTAGAGAGTTCAGTTTTCTGCATATGTTAAGTGAACAATGACTTACTAAACCAAGATGACATTAGGTCTGTAAGTCTGAAGTATATGAAATATAGTCCCTGCCTTTTAAGAGCTTAAAAAAATTTAGGTATCAAATCAAGACTTAAAAACATTAAAAGATCTAGAAATCATTATCATAATTGTGGGTATGCTAAATTCTTTTGGAGTTCAAAGAAAAAGTCCATTCTCTAATGGGCCGTGCAATAGAATTCACTGAGGAAATTGGATCTGACCAGGACTTTGAAGAAGGAGAAGGGTCAGCAGTGCTGTCTCAGTGTTGTTGAAGGAGTGAATTAGTGAATGAATGATAGGTATTCTGGGAATCACAAATGGATATGAGCCCATTCGTTCCATAGGCTAAAATGGTTGAGCTAAGGGACTGTTCAATCTAGGATACTGTAAGTTCAGACTTTCTAATTTTGAGGTATGTCATAATAGCATTTTCTGTGGTGTTCTCTGTAGGATAATAAAGATGGATCATGAAAAGGAGTTCTGCAGCCAGATACATTTTCAAAGCACTGGGATAAAGTTAAACCAATCACTTTTATTTTAGCCTTCTGAGAACCTTGAACAGACTACTGTGTCTTGTCATTTTCTAAGAAGTTAATAGAGTGTAGAGCATTTCCCAAGATGATTCGGCCAAGAAAGAAAGAAATTCATGACACGTTTGTGTATTTATACACACATATACCAATATATAGGTAGATAGATACAGAGTACAGATTTCATTTTTCCAGGTCATCTCATAGGGAAAGTGTTTCTAGGGAATGCTTTGAGAAGTGTTCACAAAAAAAAGTTTTCTTGTGCTAGTTTCTTTTACTAAATATCCTACTACCTTTCACAGTGAGCTTTCTCCCAGTCCAGATTTTTCATTTCTTATGACAATTCTTCCCCTTCCTTGTGTCAATTCTAAGAAGCCTCTGAAAATGTCAGCATATGTGACAGCTGATGTGTATTGCGTTCTCAAAAACATATTTTTTTGATGCCAAAAAATTACATATATTTAAGCAATTTTATGTGTCTGGACTTTCTTGTCTAGTCAACCCAACGAATGTCAAAATAAACACCCTCTTCTCATTGGAGTTTCTGTAACAGCATAGCATTATCAAAAATTCTGGCAGAAAGAAAATGAGAACGTTGTATCATCACTCCAAATGAGAGTGAAGTTTAAAAACAAAACAAAAACAAAAAAATGGCTACAATAAAATAATTTTTTAAATACTTATTTATTTTTGAGAGAGAAAGTGGGGCGAGGGGCAGAGAAAATCCTAAGCAGGCTCTGCTTTGTCAGCACAGAGCCCAACTCGGGGCATGATCTCTCAAACCATAAGATCATGACTTGAGCTAAAATCAAGAATCAGGTGCTTAACCAACTGAGCTGCCCAGGTGCCCCAAAATAACTTTAATCTCTGACTAAAAACAGCTGTAATGAAATTAAATTTCCTTAGGGGGGAAAAAGCCTCCATCGTACAAATTACTTTTCTTATATAAGATATTGTTAGGAAATCATTTTTGCCCTGGGTTTTCACTCTCTTTTTCTTGATCCTTTGCCCTCTTATTTTTTTGGATAGACACAGACTGTACTGTGGAGTTATTTTTGCAATCATATTTCAAATAATTAAATTTCAAGTCACCTTTACTGTAATATACTTTGGGCCTTTCAGTTCCACTTAAGAGGGAGGGAATCATAAAGTGGGAATCTGGTATTTATTTGACTTTCTTCTCCTGAAAATACCCTTTGTGATTGACCAAGTGCATTTCTAATTTCCTTCCTTCATGGATAAATCCATTTTGAATTACCATTAGAGTTCTATGTTAAATCAAGGAAATTTGGACCCTAATTGTACCTTAAGACCTCGAGCTAGCCACCTATACAGTTCTTGCAAATATTACAGATTTGGGCCATGCGTAGAACTTCAGTTGAAGGAAGAAACATATGAAAAGCTGTAAATAGTAGAGTAACATCATACACAAATTTTATATAGCCAAGTTCAACTATATAATGCATAGAGGGATAGATAGGGTTGGAGGAGGAGGTAAGAAGAGGGAAACAAATAGCCTGTGTCCCTCCCCCTGTTAAGATGAGACTTTGGCCTTTGTTCTGTGGACCAGGAACCCTTGGACAAAATGCAAATAGAAATGAAAAAAACCTAATCCTGAACTTTTATGTTCCTAAAAGTCCAGCTCCTGGCTTTAAGGGGAAGTTAAAGAAAATGTCAGAGTTACCTTAGACTATATATGTATGTCCTTTTTGCTTTCATCTTATCTGCTCACTTCTGATACCTATCCTTCTTTGGGGTGTCCCTCTACTGAAATCCATAGGATTGCATAATTACAGAACTGAAGGAAACCCAGGACATTATTTAGTTTAACCATCCTTGTTTACCATCGGGAAAATCAAGACCCAAAGAGAGAAAATGACTTAAGAAGCTTACCATATCTGACCAAGGTAGATAGAATTTTTGACTCCTTAATTATAACGTAGTGTCCTTTCCCCTGTGTTCAGAAATCAGATACAAAGCTTGTTAGCATTTTGTATAAAGAAATATCAAGCAGACTTTGAGTGTCTGGGATGGACGTGGTTGCTGAGATAGTAGTAAGGAATGTATTCTTACATGAATGAAGCACAAATGTTTAGAATATGCACACTTTTAGTTTCACAGAAATGTTCCCAAAGAAAGGAAGGCTGTAATGTAGTTTTTTTAGGCTGTGAGCTTATGCAGAATTGTGACTAATACACAATCATAAGTAATATGCGTTCTTATTATATTCTGATTTCATCAAGAATTTATTATTTTTGAGAAAAGTTAAGCGTGATCTATTAGGCCCATCTTCTCTTCTTTCAAATGCTTCCCTTCACTTGAAAAGTTTGTACAGACATGTTGGAAGAGAGCGACCGGCCCTGGGAAACATCAGAGTAAAATGTGTATTAACAGTGGCAAAATGTGTTGACTTTCCCCAGAGAAGCCCTTTTCAGGGAGCGGACATACAGTTCTTGGTATTATGATACCAAATGATGAGTTCGTAATAAGTTTCTATGATAGGTTTTGAGGCACAGTTTTGTTTACCTGAACTGTATATCTCTTTGGGTGAATTTACATAGAGACAGTACCGTTTGGATTGAGGTCAGTGTTCTGTTACGAGAGGGAACGCTAAGGAAGAAGTAAGATTGTTGCTCCCCTGTTCCTAAAAGCATAGGACCGTGCATGGGTCCCTGAGCTTCTCTCTGTTTCATTCTCTGGACTCAAAGTGAAGTTCGCAAAAATTGCTTAGCTCATGACAGTAGGTACATTTTAGCTACGTTTGTTATGTGCCAGGTGTTGTGCTCATCACTTGATATGTACTACCTCATTTAAAACTCACAACAAATCTGTGAAGTAGCTACTACTGTGACACTCATTTTACAGATGAGGGAGTAGAGACCAAGGCAAATTATATAGTTTGCCCCCAAATCATACTGCCAGGAAGTGGAAGAGCCAGATTTGAAGTGATGCTAGGACCACCATTTTATACACGGAAATGTTTTGAGGACGGATGTATACAGAAATACAGGGCATGTTTCCTTTGCAGCAGCCTTAAATACTCTTGTTGAAATCAAAGCAGTGGCAAGAAATGCTACTCGATTTACCATAGCTCTTTTCAGCGACAACCTGGGAATAATGGAAAAATGGTGCCTTGAAGCCTGAATGCCATAGAACCTGATGACAGTTCTGTCCTCTGCTGTTACTTCCTCCTCCAGCTACCTCTCCCCTGAGCACACATGGGTTGTACAATACACTACAGTTCATGCATGTTTCATGTTATGTGTGTCAAATAACATAATGACATTTAGGAGTGGGCAGAGTGTCACAGAGGTGTCTTGGCCCCCAAATGCTTGAAAGGCTTTTGTATTGCTATTGATTTTTTTTTAAGTCAAAACTCCAACAGTTCTCGGGCGCTAACATTAATTACAGCATTTTTATGCAGTAGAACCAAAATGCTACATAGGATAAGGTCATTCTGCACGTTTTAGATTTGTTGAGCTCTGTTTGAGGCAGTCTCCAGTGCCTCAGATGCAATGTGAGTATGAATTGGATGTTACTGGATGCAGGAAATTTATGGAGACATGTGTTCAACAAAAGGGGGGTCAGGGGATCCCTCCAGGATCCCCCTCCAGGAACAACCATCCTACTTCTTCAAAGAGCTTCTAGTGTGTCTTTAATGCTTCCAAAGCAGTGATGTGTGCATCTGTCACTGAGAGTGAAATGTACATGCGAATTCGGTGAGTGTGGCTAGAGCCTGGTGATGCTGATACTCTGGTGTATACACTGTATTTTGAGAATCAAGATAGTTGAAGGGCCTTTCTATATCTTACTAGAAGCAATTGATACAGCATGTCAGCTTGGGAAAGAGATAATCCTTGGACACTATAAGTAGTTGTTGGAAAGTTCTCAGGAATATTAGGAAATTGGCAAAATTTAGGTAGACATCTCCTGAAATACAGACATACCCCCCACATGGTCATCTCTCTGGTTTTTTTTTTTGTTTTTTTGTTTTGTTTTGTTTTTGTTTTTTTTTTTTTGGTAACTCTTATTCCCGGAGTCATTAAGTCTTTAAGTTGTTCTCCCGTAGAACAGGCCTCCAAGAGGCCTCCAAGAGAATCTGTCTTCCTTTTCCATATGGCCCAGTATTTCTAAGACTTCTCCTTCTTTCTCTTTCTTAACTCATGTCAAAAGCTAACTGTGGCCTGACCCGTACCCTCACAACCTTACCCTCATTGTGGTGCCAATGTGACCGATTCAAAGCCTTGATCCAAAAGCAAATGATTTGGAGAAATTGGATGGAGAGGGATTTGGGAGCAGAGATGGTTCCTGGCATCCCTGAGATGATGGCCCATGAATGTTGGTGAAGATACACAGCTATGGGGCTCACTGAGGAACTGCTTTCTCCACTCAGCGGACAGTCCCTTGTACTTGCTACTCTAGACTCTCAGGCTTCTATGCTAACAGACATTTTCTTTTTGTTTCAGAAGTTCTTAGCTGGTACATGTTTGTAAAGAAAAAGAAAGTAATATACTTATTCCTTCCCCTTTGGGACAATATCTTTCAAATCTCTCATTTCTGTGTAGTCTCCTGAGCTTTCTCTGCAGCCAGCAATGTCCTGTACAAGTTGTAGATAACACTGGAAGGCAGCTTAAATTATTTTTCAATATATTCTGAGAGTGAAAATGCCAAGTCATATATTTTAGTGAACAGATACAACTATAAAAATTCAGTGTTTCCTTAACTGGAGAACTATAGGGGAGGGACTACATGACAAGAGAAGTCATCTCATCTCTGTTCCTGGTAAGACTCTAGGGAGCAAAAACATTCCGAGAAATAATCTTTTTTAACCCTATCTACAACTGTTTACAAGTACTAATTAAAATGCCTACTAGTTTTAAGAGTAATGAGCATCACAAGGCACTTAAGTAACCCGAGTGCTCTAATGGAAAAGCTTCTTTTCTTTTCTGGTGGTTCTTGGGTCATTTTACCTAACTGTCCCCATGATCATGGCAGGGAAGGGGAGGCAGTGAAAATGTATGACAAAGGGATTAAGAGTTCACTCTCCTGGGTCTGACAAAACCTGAGTCTGAGTTCTTGCTACATGTGTGGGCTTGTATTGCACAGAGGACCTCAGATGCTCGAAGATCTGGTTTCCTCATCTTCTCTAACAGGGCTTCTAAGAAGTATAAATCCTATCTATGATGTAGGCCGGGCTGATGTTTTTTAAGCACTGTGGGCACAGTGCTCACAATATTTTTGGAGCATCACAAAAGTATTTTAATTTCTTTTAAAATTAGGACAATAAAATGAACTTTAAAATCAAAGAAAATGTTTTCATATGTAATATATTTATATTTATATCATAGTAGTCACAAAATATAATTTTGATCATTTTTTATGGAGGAAGAAACCACAAAGGCAAAAATGCCTAGAACCTCCCAAAAGTCACAATGAGCCCTAAATGTATGTATGTATGTATATATATATATATATATATATATATATATATATATATATGTGTGTGTGTATATATATATATATATATATATATATATATATATTTATCACTTAGCACAGTGACCATCACACAGGAAGTATATTGAAGGTTGGCAGACATTTTCTGCAAAGGCCATATCGTAAACATTTTAGGCTTTGTAGGGGGGATGGTCTCTATTGTGTTGTAACTACTCATCCTTGCTATCATAGTGCAAAAACACCCATAGATAATATATAAACTAATGGGCATGGTTGTGTTCCAATAAAACTTTATTTATAACAGGCAACAAACAGTCTGGACTTTTTTGTAGGACTTAGTTTGCTGACTTCTGATTTAAATAAATTTTTATTTTATTCATTCAATTGTCTATGAACTATCCTGTGGAAAATGTGAGCACAAGGCAAAAGAAATACGTGATATACTTTGGGGTATTGGAGATAGCCAAATAGAAGTCTCAGCTATACAGGTTTCCTCTAACTAAAACAGGCCATCACATTTTTCTTCACTATACGGAAGAAGGAAGCCAAGCATAAGGTAACAAAATACTGTGGTCACACCTCAATGTTCCCAGAGACTGCTTCGTGTGGAAAATAAAACACTCATAAAGCAGTCTCTATTGAGGAGCGATACATGTCTGTATAGAAATCCATAAACAGAAATGGTATATGACAACATAGTTATGCTCTGCAACTCTCTGTTGTAATTTGAAGCTGCTTTCCCTGTGATTCCTTTGGCAGCTCAGGTAATTGCTTTTAAAGACAGAGGATGTTTAATAATTTTGTAGGAGGGGCAGCAAGATCTTCCCAAAGACTAGCGTTAGCTCAGTACAAAGAACAGTGAGCCCCTGAAGAGGTGAGCAAGACCTCATACATTAAGGATGCATACTTGACTGTAGAAAAAATTTTAAAAAGCCCCTATACAGTCTCTTGAAGCCAGACTCTTAGTTCACATCAGTTTGGGCCTAAGAAACAAATGGCTACATTTGTTGGTGGTGCATATGAAACAGGGATAGCTTTTAGAAGGAAGTGGGAGGGGAAAGACCATAGTCTTTGGGAGTAAATCTGGACTCAAATCTGGTGTTAGGCAGATTAAGTCTCAGTTTTTGTAATTATTAGTTGGAGTTAAGAATACTTATTTATACATCATGCATGGCAACTTGAGAGGGTTAACTGAGATTTTACATATAAAGGTTCTCTGTCATTGATTGACTTGAGATAGGTTCTCAATGAATGGTTTCACTTTAACCCCTATTAGAGATAGGTATAATAATTGCTGGGGGAGAAAGGATAACAGAGAAGGGATGAACTAGAAAACACAGGTGTTACAACATTGGACTCTAGAATTTGAAGCTCCTCTCTGTTCAATTACTATATTATACCACATATTCTTCTGATCTTGAGTTTCCTCATCTGAGAAGTTAGTATAAATGGGTGTAAATAGAATATATCTCATGAGGCTGTTGGGAATATTAAATATGATCATGCATATAAAGCCTGGTAGAGTGCAAAATGCTGGCATGTTGTAAAGTTTTATCTCCTTCCTCTCGCTCCTTTTCCACATCATTGCTTAGTGTGAGGCATGAGGTTTTTGGGGTCTCCTTGGAGACTTGTGCCGTTTAAGGGCACATGAATCCTCTTAAAACTTGTATATGCCAGAGCTTGTTTTGTTTTGTTTTGTTTTTAATTTTTGCTCCATGTGTGCATTTTTCTGGAGCAAATGTTCATAGTTTCACTCCGCTTCTCAGAGAGATCCACAACAAATCATGTGATTATACAAACAGTCCATGTGATTTGAGGGCCTCTGTTGTAGCCTGTATCATAATTGCTTACGATGATAATCCTAGTTATCAAGAACTTGTTCCCTTAAATTAGTATGGCGTATTTAAGATGCCCAAGGATATATAGTAATATATTTTAGTGAGATTTCCAGATAGTAAGGAACCAATTCTCATGTAAAAGGATAAAATTAATCTAGAGGTGGGAATTTCAGTACTTTGGAAAATCAATATAAGTGAAATAACTCCTACCTTGCTGATTCCGGGTGATTATCACCATGGTAAAAACATAAAATCCAATAGCTAATATGTATTTACTATTTTCCAGGGTACTAAAGAGTAACTTATGTGTGGTATGCCGTTTAGTCCTTGCCACAACCCCAGGATAATTCACAAATGTGCCTGGTTTCTTGATTGAAATCAGTCCTTTCATGGGTTGATATCAAGTGACACTAGACATCCATTTAATGGGGACTGAAAGCAGCTGCAGAAAACAGGAGTGACTCCAACAGCTATTGTTAGTAATGACACCTTGACTCAGCTTGCTATAAGGAGAGAGATGCTCCAGGGGTCCAAGATGTGGAAAAAGCCACTCAGAGAAGTATGGACATGGCAGGTGAAGTGGAGGTCTGTAATGCTGCTAGGTCTGGAGTCTCCTGGGTTCATATTGCTTAAGAAATCCAGAAAGTATGATGGTCATAGAGGGAGGCACATGCACATTTTCTGAAGTAATCAGCTTCTACCAGGGAATTACCTGTAAGTTACATGCAGTGAGTGCTTTGAAGCCAGGCTAGGGAACTGAGGGCTTTGGGAAAAGAAGTTGGCTTCTATAGGGAAGTACCCTCTTTCTGGATGTGATCAGGTTCTTTCTAAATTTAAATGCATTTATTTCTTGAGCATCTTGGAAGAAACGAAAATAATTGTATGTTCACTATTATCTTCTCAGCTCCCTTCTAGGATATTACTTGAGACAAATGTTAAAATAGAAGAATTATTCCACAGGCTATGCTTCCAATTAACTCTGAATGATTAGTATATAATTCATGAAATGACTGATGTTTTAAGATTTTTTATATCGCTTCTGTTGCTCTGAATTTTTCCAAAAAGTCATTTTTGCTTAGGGTACAAATTGGTATCATATCAAAAAATTTGAACATGAACCAACAGAGAATATCTTAAAAGCAATTATAATATGGATTAATTTAATTCAAATTATGTTCATCTATAATAATGTTAAAAGTCACATTAGAGTTTTTTGGCCATAAGCAACAGTGTACCTTCCTGAAAGAAATGTTTAAAAGGATATTGAATAACTTACTAAATTAAAGAAAAAGCCTAACAGCTGAAGTCTACAGAAATGCAGGAGCTAGGTCATCTTTGGAAAACTCAAAAAACCCCAAACCTTATTTTTTTGGATATTGAATCTGAAGAATTCACCTCCTCAAATTTAAATTCCTAAAAGAGGAAATTAAATGAACCATGTTAGCTGGGAGACTTCTCACCGTTTGCTAACCTATGAATGTCAGTACGATAGCCAAACACAGAAAGACCTACCTGTGATGGGAGACAGACTACTCTTTAGAAGAGAAATTAAATACGTATATCTTAGACTGGAAAACTGAGTATTACTGTATCATAATGCCATTTCTCCATTTTCCCTCTAACTTATAGTTTTAATGGAATCACAGTCCACATGCCAAAGAGACTTTTTTTTTTTTGTAGATACACATTATTTCTAAATTTATGTGGAAATGCAGAGGAGTAAGAATAGCCAAAAGAGTCTTGAAAAAGAAAAAAGTTGAATATCTCCTAGTACCAAATTTGGTATAAAGCTGCAGAATCAACATGATATGGTACTTGGTGAAAGAACTGAAAAATTGAAGGATAGGACAGAAAAGAAAATCCAGAAATGCACTCAAGTATATATAGTCAACACCTATATAGTGAACTGATTTTTGACATGGGTAGCAAGGCAGTTCAGGTGGGAGAGAGGAGAGGTTTTTTGTTTTTGTTTTTGTTTTTGTTTTTGTTTTTTTACAAGTGGTGCTAGCAAAAGCAAACTTAGGTTTTAAAAAGAGGATATTCAGGGGCGCCTGGGTGGCTCAGTCGGTTAAGCATACGACTTTGGCTCAGGTCATGATCTCACGGTTCGTGAGTTCAAGTCCCGCATCGGGCTCTGTGCTGACAGCTCAGAGCCTGGAGCCTGTTTCAGATTCTGTGTCTCCCTCTCTCTCTCTGACCCTCCCCCGTTCATGCTCTGTCTCTCTCTGTCTCAAAAATAAATAAACGTTAAAAAAAATAAAAATTAAAAAAAAAAAAAAAAAGAGGATATTCAGGGGTCCCGGGGTGGCTCACTTGGTTAAGCCTCCAACTTCAGCTCAGGTCATGATCTCACATTTCGTGAGTTTGAGCCCTGCATCGGGCTCTGTGCTGACAGCTCAGAGCCTGGAGCCTGCTTCGGATTCTGTGTCTCCCTCCCTCTCTCTGCTCCTGCCCTGATAGCACTCTGTCTCTGTCTCTCAAAAAGTGAATAAATCGTAAAAAAAAAAAAAAAAAAAAAAAAAAAATTAAGAGGAAATTCAGCCCCTTCCTTACCCTACACAGCAAAATTAATTTGAAATGGATCACAGACTAAGACTATTGAATTTCTGGAAGAAAATATACAAGGTTATCTTCATGAGTATAGGATAGCAAGGATTTCTTAGGGCATAAGAAGCACATAAACATAAAAGAGTATATAATTAATTGGATTTTTTCAATATAAAAGCGTCTACTCATCAAAAGACAGCATTAAGGAGAAGAAAAGACAAGCAAGAGACAGAAAATATCTGCATTATAGAGATTTGATAAATGATTTATATCAATACATGAAGAGTTACTATAATCACCAATAAAAGACACCTCAAAAAAATGGGGAAAAAAAAACCCACAAGCATTGCACAAAAGAAGATTTATGAATGACCAATAGCACATGAAATGGTCTTCAAAATCATTGGTCATAGTGATAGGAAGGTTTGAGTGGTATTTCAGCCATTGCCTCTCCTTCTGGCAACTTCCTGGTACTTACCATCTTTAAAGATGTATGGATTTTCACGTTTTAAAATTTGGTTTCTGTATCTTCAAAGAGATTGCAGATTCCTTGGGAACATCATCTATATCTGTAGTTGTCAGACTTTAATATGCACAATATTACTCAGGGAGTGTATTAAAATACAGATTTCCAGGCCTCACTCTGCAGGTATAATGGTTATAATGATTCATTAGATTTGGTATTGACCGAGGAATCTTATTTTTTTAAATAGTATTTTGTGTGACTGTCCCATGACTGCCTTTTGAGGAACACTGATCTGTATTATATTTGAATCATTCCTGTGGTATCCACAAGGCTTAATTTGTGTTTGCCAAGAAATAAGCTGTTTAATCAATAAACCAGATGGGTTGGAATGACTCCCTCCGACACCAGTTTTGAACTGCGGCTAGTTGCTCTGTTTTGTTTTGTATGACACTATTAGAGACTTCAGATAGCATGGAAGGAAGGTTTCCTAAATTAAAAGATCATTCTTCTCAACCCTGTAATTTTACAGATCTGGAAACTGAGGCCCAGAGAACAACAGAGAGTTTCTCAGTGCCATTTAGGAAGAGCTAAATGGAGCCTGGACCTCATGTCTCCTGACTCCTAGCCTCATCCAGTTCTCCCTATCCAACCACTGCTTTGTGAAGATGGGAAAGTGAAATGGTTCTCAAGTGGGGGCGATTTTGTCCCCTAAGGGACATTTGGCAACGTCTGAAGATATTTTTGGAGATGACAAGTTGGGTTAGGGGGAGTGGTGGCTACCATCTAGTGAGTAGAGGCCACAGATGCTGCTAGAGGCTCTACAGTGCACAGGACAACCCACATAGCAAAGAACTGTTAGCCAATAATGCAAGGTGGAGAAACTATAGGACACTGAAGGTGGAGATGTAGGCCCGGGTAGTCTTCAAAATGCTTCACCCTTGTGTAGGCATCACGTGTCAGGGTCTCCTGCAAACACTCTGGAGGCCACCTACCCTGTATGCCTTTGCACACTCACAATGGCTCTAAACCTGGCTGCAGACATTCCTCTCCTGTAGGCAGCTCAGATGTACTCCTTAGCACTTCCATAGCAGTTTGTGTCCTCTCTCTGACATAGTATCTGCCAGTGGCAAGCCGGGGCGTCCTGAAGATGGGCCACCGCAGCCCTGCTGACAGCTCTCTGGTGAGGTAGGGGGGTGCTCCAGCTGGTCGCAGAAAGAACAGCCAGCTGGGTTTGAAAGGAAACAGATTTAATTTGGGTCCTGATTGAAGCTGAAACTGGTTTAGAGATGTGTCCTCTCAAATTTGAGATTCTTAAAAGGATAATTGGGGTAACAGGTAGAAAGTAAACCTCATAACTCAGGGTATAAGGAAAGATGGATGTTCACTGTGTGCCCAGAGTCCATTTTGCTGTGCTATTAGGGTAATATTAACTTTCCATAAGTGCATGGGGTCTCAGGGGCTCAGGACTTTCTAGCTATGACCTCAGGAATTTACTAAACTGCTCTAACCCCTAGTTTCCCCAACTATGAAATGGTGATGATAAGAGTGCCAATGCTAGAGGGTTGTTACAAAGATTAAGCTAATGCATGTGGAGAAAGATTGCAAGGTAGTGACTGGCATACAGGAAGCACTAAGTAAATGATAGCTATTAGCTATATTATCCTGCACCATTAACTTGCAAACTATGCCAGGCTCCACCAGCCCCTGGCAATGCGGGATGTCCTCTCCCAACTTCCTTTTTATATCAACAGTATGTTGGCGCAGGTTTTCCCTGCCTTAATTACTGCAAGCTATAGGCTCTCTCTACAGTACCCCCATCCATTGTTTTAACCATCTACAAAGGGGTCCCTTGCTTGTCCCCGTAAACCAGTCTTTCAGCTGCAGCCACCATTACCCCTATTATCCTGTCTCACTTGAGCTGACTTCCCCTACCCACAAGCCCATTTAGAGATGTCCCCCCCCCCCATCCTCTCCCACCCCATCATGGAATGTCTTCAGATGTCAAAGCTCATACTGGTGGTTCAGGCTATAGCTTCTCCTGAGGTTAGTGGTGATGGAAGAGGTCAGAGCACATCTGAGATCCTTGCAGAAAAAGAAGAAAAATCTCCTTGCAACTTTGTGTCTCTTTTGTTCCTCATGGGCCACAAAGCAGCCTATCTCTTATTTAGAAATCTGTGCGGACTTGTTCTAACAGCGTCTTCCCCTAGTCTGTCTCTCCCAAGAGGCTTCAATCCATCCAAAAGATAGGAAGGGACAAGAATACACTATGACTCCCCTATCCTCCAGTCCCTTCTGCAAGCCGACACTTGTAGCTAATCCCACTGCAACAAAGCAAACACTCCCAGGTATACCAACAGCTGCAGACAGCTCCTAGAGAAGTGTATATTTCCCTGGAAGCTTCTGGTCCCCAATTCAGCATGTTAGGATTATGAGGAAGCCTGATAGAATCCTAGAGGACTAAATCAGGGGCACAGGAACAGAAACCAGGAAGCCCTTGGGGAAGGAGGTGGCCAAATCTGAGACAGGCAGAAAGGAGAAAAGAAAGACACACAGGAGAAATAGAACATTTCTTGGAATAGGATGCACTGGGGCCTGAAGGTTAAGTTCCCTGGGGCCTCAGAGTGAGAAATTGGAGGGAGAGAGGCAATCCATCTGCGTAGTTGTGATTTGCCTTGCCTGCAGGCAACAGTCAGCTATGGCCTCTTCCTCATCACTAATGTCCGAGCAGGCTGGGCTAGCCCCAGTCTCCCCATGATTTATCACCAAACCAAGCCAAGAACTGGATAACTTCCAAGAAATCTGCATGGCTGGTTCTTGAACTTGAAGTGTAGGAGGATGGCATGGGGATCTTTAGGGATCTGCAGATCTATGTGTTGGCACCTTCCAGATGCAGTTCTGTGTTTGCTTTTTAACCAAGTAAGGGCAGTGAGTTTTGAGTTAATCTTTGAAAAATTAGTAAAAAATCTATAAATAAGGTGGGAGGGGAGCATTCCAGTTATGAATTGAATGTACATAGACAGGAGCAGTCAAAGCAGAAGCAGAATTAATTTGATAGAGTAGCTGTGGAAGGGAGTGGATTAGAAGCAATAAAACACTCAGTGAACATCATTTTTCACCCCACCATCCAGAAAGACCAAATTGTAATCATTATATTCGAACAAGGCCATAAAAAGACCTGAAGTTTAAAACTTTTGAAGAAAGGCATTTGAACTTCATTTCAAGATCAGGACATAGAAGAACCATATCTGAAACTGGAGAAAAGAAATATGCCTTCAAGAAAATAGGGCATACTGTAATGCTTCTGTAGCTAAATGTTGCACGCAGGGGAATTGGAACACAGTGAATGGTAAATCCCGAACTTCTTCAGCAGGATCATTGTAGAGGAAAATTGCTACCCGAGGGAGGAACCCATCCTGGCTGCTTCAGTTATAACGATGACTCTGGGAACCCTAATCAAGTACCATCTGATAGGTAAACTAAATCCTTTTGTTTTAAAAATACACACCTGGACCAGAAGAAATTGCCAATTTAAGTAACAGGTTAGTCCCAACATAGATCTTAGCACCATGATCTCAGCAGGGATTTTTTTTAAGAGAAAGATATTTTATGGGTTCACAAGAAGCTTCGTTGGAACTCACAATATCCTTGAACTACAAGCAATAGCTATTTTAGACATTGAGTGTTAATTCAGTGAACTTAGAAAGAAAAAAAGAAGAAAGAAGAAAGGAAAACCCATACAATTGTCAGTGTTAAATGAACTGAAAAGTACTTTGAAAGAACATTTCAGACTCCATGCTTTCTATATTCTGTTTTTACTTTTAAGGAATCCTTTGGTATTGTTGAGCCCCACTGAGTAGAATGTAGCCAACAAAATATGGTATTTGTTTAGATATGTGTATGTTTTTGTACAATGCTATGGTAGAACCAGTACATTGAGCAAGTGAGAATCATAACATGCAGACAGCAAGATTATCCTCTCATACACAATATAACCTGTTCAAACCCCCTCAATACACCCAGAGTTTCCCCTTTCGCTGAATAAATGTAGGGCCGACCCTATGACTTTTCTGGTGACACTCTGATAGTGAAGTATCATCTGGGCAATTTTAGTCCCCAAAACAGTCTCATTTCGGTAATTCCAAGGGAGAAGAGAACAAGGGCAGAAAAGTCTCTCTCGACTAGTACTATCGTAGTTGGCGCCAGTGTTCTTTGCACTTGGCCTCTGTTGACAGGACTTACTTTCATGAGGACCTCCTGGGGATCTCCCACTGGCTGTTGACTTCAATCTGACAACCGCATGTTCGGTTGCCATGAATTTCGAAGAGCGTTTTTATTTAGATTTTGTATCCATTTAAAACAAGGCCACTTATATTAACTGTATTCTCTTATTTTCACTATGCTTGATGCTCTCGCATTTGGGGACTTCACAAACCCAGAGCTAGCTAATTCCTAAGGACAGTACCACCTCGCTGGGGAGCATACCTCCTGTGGGCAAATCAACCAGTCCGAAGTCAGGTCCCAGTCACCTCCTTATCTAACTCTCTAATGACACCATTCTTGTTTCCCCTGTCCTAAATCATCTAATGTTTTAGATTAGATGTAGCCCAGAGATCATTGGAATCATTCAGGCTGGCCAATCCTAAACCATTTATTTTTAATATGGAATTTATTGTCAGATTGGTTTCCATGCAACACCCAGTGCTCATCCCAACAGGTGCCCTCCTCAAGGCCCATCACCTACTTTCCCCTCCCTCCCACCTCCCATTAACCCTCAGTTTATTCTCAGTTTTTAATTCTCTTATGGCTTGGCTCCCTCCCTCTCTACCTTTTTTTTTTCTTCCTTCCCCTCCCCCATGGTCTTCTGTTACGTTTCTCAGGATCCACATAAGAGTGAAAACATATGGTATACAGAGAAAGATAAACCGTTTACTCTGCCTGGCCTTCCCTTTCCTGGGGAAAACCCACTGAAGGCTTTTGTCCAGCCTCCACCCCACTCCCCCTTCTGCCTGCCCAAACCTGGTGCTTCTGCACATTGCCCTGCACAGCATGGCAGCCCCTTTCCCTCAGGAAATGGCATTGGCCTCGGCATGTCATCAGTCCATCACCTCCATAAATTAACATCCCGTGGGTTCGAATTTCAGAGCACATGGTATTCCACAATTTGAGAGAGCTTCTTCTAGAAACTGGCTTTGATTACGTAGTAACTGGACTTAGGATCTCACAAAAAAGGATTTAAAAATATTCAAGAGCAACCAAAAAATGGGATGTCATGGCCATAGACACTTCATCTAAATTTTGTTTTAATGGACTGAAATAATAGTAATAGCGGTAAAACAGGCAGTGGAAATTTACCTTGAAATCATTTATTTTCTATACCATTAGGTGCATAATGCAGCATTTCTCAAAGTATGTCCTCTGGAATGTTCATTCCATACACAGTTAACAGATAGTAGAGAAAAAAATATTTTAGTCAAATACTCTTGGAATTTCTGGATCAGACTGTCACTGCTATCTAGGTAGTATACAAAATGTAAACAACAGTGAAAAAAAGGGGGGGTTCAGTATGGGAAGAACACCTGGAGAAGCAGCCTGGATCCGAGGGGACTTGGGACTGGAGTCTAGGGTTTGAGTGCCCCTGAGGCGTTCACCAGCTTTGTGAACCTTGAGTGTTGGAGAACACTCATGATTTTTTTTTTTTCATGTGGAAATGACAGTCCCCACCATAGCAGTTATGACTACTCTGTGGCATGTCAGATGTCTTCATTTTTGTTATTTACCTTTCTCTAATTCCTAAGAGTACTTCACTAAGATTGATGAGAAGCACATATCAGGAATTTCAGTGGGCTCCCCTCCCCAAGCTGGGAGACAGCCTCAGCTACAGACCCTGACAGTGGTCACTGGTACTATCTAATCCCCATGAGGTCATTTTGAGATCAAGTAGCTATGCCCGTGGCTTTGTTCTCTGCTGCTACTTTTGGTCACAGGAATCATTGTGGAATCTCCCAACAGTAGTACGGTTGGCTTCGGTCCTGACAGGAGTCTATGTAGCCATCCCAACGGAAACCCTGTGCCCTGAGGTGTCTGTGTCTAACCTATGTGGGGGAGCCACAGCCCTCCATCCACTTTCCCCACCTCATTCAGTCACTCTCCACTTGGATTCTTTAGAACCAAAAAGCTACCACCTCTTATTCCTTTCTGGTAATCCAGCCAGCTCCCTCAATTGTCTTTAGTGTGAGGGCCAAATCCACCCACCTACGTGTTTCATTTAATCTTGTCAGTGTTGAGAGAGGAAAAAAATGAATGAAAATTTCACATTAAAGAAATTTTACATTTAAAAAAACACATTTCAAGATTCTTGTCAGAAATGTTCAACTGGAGCTAAGTAGACATGTCCCTATCAGGATCTACAGTCTCCAGACTTCTACTTGGGTGTCCATTCGTTAAAGTCACCTGCCAGCCTCTGTAGGCATTTGCGTTTGGGACCCCTGTCTTAAACTTTAAAGCACTAAGACTTGAGGAGGATTCACTCATTTTGTTCATATCCATTGTGGTGTCTTACCCATGCTCACAGCTTCACTAACCCCTATGGCTCCCTTTTCACCCCAATACAATGGCATAAGAATAGAAAATATAAAAAGCACTCAGGAAACAGTCCTGGCTTTTCTGAAAGTCTTGGCATGATCCACTCCTTTTCTTTCTTTGTATAATTGTGTTCCTCTAGGGAAGGTGGAAGGCACAGTTGACACAAACCACCCACTCATAGGTAGGTCACCAACTGATATTACAACAAGTGCCAGATTCTGGTCTTCTGGGTCTCCCAACACTTTGCATGAAGAAAGTGCCTGCTTTGACCCAAATATATGAAGTTACTCTGACTTCAAAGCCAATGCTATCAGCTGCTGTCTTGATGAGTGTGGTAGCCCAGGAGGAGCCTCTGTAGATGGAAGGGCCAGCTCTCCAGCTGCCTTGCCTCATACTACTTCTCCATCCCCACTGGGATGGCTGAATCACTGGAATGACAAGTTGCTGTTACAAGTATGCTAGCCAGTCAGTAGGAGAGTACATTGGTTAGCATGGTCCCTGATATTCGTCATCTTGGACTTAAATAAATTGAAAGCACCAGAAGAGTGCTTTCAACTATACCTAACAGCTGTGTCTGGATTAGGGCGAATGCTCTCAGCTGCTAGATAATGTAAAAAGTCCAGAAAGAACGAGGCTTTGACTGGAGTTTTGATCCATTTTTTTTTTTCTGGGATTCCCTCAGTTTTGTAGGAACTCGAAGTTGGCTTCTCCTCACATGGTTTCACTCACAGTTGCAAAATGGCAGCAGCTGTTCCAATAGTATATTGCACATCCAGAATCTACAATAGCCTCTTTTTTTTCCCCCACCCCCTCACCTCAAACAAAACCTGGGGATTCACTCTGAGTGGACCAACTTATTTCACACGTCTAACCTGAGCCAATCACTGTGCAGGTGGAATCAGATGACCCTGATGGGGTTGAATTAAGCAGGGTCTTCTCTTGGAATGGAGAGAGGAGTCACATCTACTCATGGCTGTGAGCACACATGGTAGATGGGCAATTACAGGAACTGCTCTAACAGCTTATTTAATTAAGTAGATTGGGGGGGGGGAGGGAAATCAGCATTTTCTGAACCTGTACTCTCCCCCAAGCATACCTCCCAATTTCCACTGCTGAAAATGTGTTGTGCTATTTAGAAAATTCTGAATCTCAAGAGGTTAAGGAACTTGTATAAGATTTTAGGAGGCCCATTAGATATTACGACTCAAATTGTGTTGTTTTCTGGGGCACGTGGCTCAGTTCATTAAGCCTCTGAGTCTTGCTTTTGGCTCAGGTCATGATCTCACAGTCTGTGAGTTCAACCCCCATGTCAGGCTCTGAGCTAACAGCACAGAGGCTGCTTGGGATCCTCTCTGTCTCTCTCTCCTCTCTGTCTTTGTCTCTCTCTCTCTCTCTCTCTCTCTCTCTCTTTCGGTCTCTCTCTCTGTTTCTCCTTTCCATCTTTGTCTCTCGCTCTCTCTCAAAAATAAGTAATTTAAAAAAAATTGTATTTCTTTCAAAGGCTTTATCTAAAGAACACTGTGTAGGGAAAAGTTCACACTATTTCTTGAGAATTGAGTGAGAGGAACACTATAAAGGAATAGAAAGATGGCAAATGGGGCTCATTGCAACCTACCCACTAACAGTTTACATGATCATGGTTTTGAGCACCGTTCTCGGTCTCTGTGCATTGGTGTTGTCATCTAATAAATGGAAAACATAATAAGATGGATTCCATAATGTTGGCAAGAAGACTGAGATAAGGCACATGGTATCAAAGCCTAGAGAAGGGCCATAACAAAAATAAGTATTTCCCTCTCCCCTAGAGTATTGGTGTTTGAATTTCTGCCGTGGGCCTTTATTTATGTAGCTTAAAGTTTCCTCCATTTAAAAAATGTACATATCATTGGGGTGCCTGGATGGCTCAGCCAGTTAAGCATCCAACTGTTGGTTTTGCCTCAGGTCATGATCTCCCAGTTTGTGAGTTCGAGCCCTGCATCAGGTTTCATGCTGACAAAACAGAGCCTGCTTTAGATTCTCTCTACCTCTCTCTCTCTGCCCTTTCTCTTCTCTCACTTTTTTTTCTCTCTCTCAAAATAAATACAGAAAGAAAGAAAGAAAGAAAGAAAGAAAGAAAGAAAGAAAGAAAGAAAGAAAGAAAGAAATGTACATACCCTTAAAGTCTAATGCATTAAGCCAAGGCCCCAAATTCAAAGATCTACAAGGACTGACAAGTAATGAAAAAATAAAGAGGCACAGGGGTAAGATGGTTGGGGGTTCAGGGGACTGTGATGCTCTGGACCTAGAGTCCCTGATTGCATGAAAAGCAAAGTGACTACTCAGCCTTAGCCAGTTGTAATCATGTAGGAATTTGGGCCTCGTTGCTAAATCTTACGATTTGCAAGAGAAATCCACAATCCAAATGCCTGAGTTTTTATTTATTTATTTTTTTAATTTAAAACTCTAGGTAAATCCCCAAAACTGCATCTGCTGGCCCCAAATAGCCCACAGGCTCCTACTTTGAAACTTTTGTTATTATATGTCTCTTGATGTCCACAAGTCTGGGGTTTTCTTATCTGCATCTGTCAGAAGAGGGAAATAATAATAGTACCTGCCTCCCCAGGAATTTAGGGAGAAGAAAAATGGGAATGTTTCTACAGTGAGTCTCAGATCTGTTCTAAAGGCAAATTATAAGAAGACACTGTTAAAGAGGTGTCTGTTATAGATCACCTGAGGTGTGGGGCACACTTGGGCACAGAAGCCAGGGTGAGGCCCCAAGATCAGCTTTCTCTGCTCCCCTTGGCCTCTACCAGCAAATCTGTGAAGAGGCTTAGGCTTTCTTTTGCCTCATTAACCCTGACTTATCACACACCACCTGCTTGGGCCCCCTGCTAGAGCCTTTGCATCTGGTGACTCAGGAACCAGCACAGCCCACAGAGCAGGCCATCTGGTCCCGGGCCTCTCAAAGGAGACACTTCCTCCTCCCCACTTCTAAGCCTGGCCATCGCCGTCTGACTAGTGAGGCTTTAATGAGGTGTTGAACTGGGGAGACCAGAACAGCTGCTGGGACTGTGTATCAGTCTTTGAGACAAGATCAACTCCAGGGGATCCAGTCTGAGATTCCAGTGCTGTGGGGTAAACAAGACTGTGCAGGCCACCACAGCCCAAATGATCACAGTGATTTGGGTGCTTACTAGAAGTTTTCATTAATTAAAATCTGGGAAAAAAATGCCAAAGGGTAGAAAAGGCTTAAATCTGCACTGCTACAGGAAATGTGGTAGCCACGGGCCACATTAAAGCTCTGGAGTGCTTGAAATGTGGCTTGCCCAGATCTAGATATGCTTTAAATATAAAATATATACCAGATTTTGAAGTCTTAATACAAAAACCCCAACTATCTCATTTATATTTTTTAGTATGGTTATGTGATGAATTGATAGTAGTTTGGGTATATTGAGTTAAACAAAATTTTATTAAATTTAATTTCACCTGTTTCTCTTTACTTTTTAATGTAGCTATTCCAAAATTTTAAATTGCACCTACATCTTGCATTATATCTCTTTTGGACAACACCGGTTTAGTCCTGTTGATACAAAGAAGTTATTTCAAATGCACTTTTAACTCACATTTCTTTAATTATTCAGACTCTCACATAATTAAGAACAATCTATTTTGTGTCATCTTTATTGAATACTATACACTACAGTAAGCATCATATATTTACATGCACACACCATGTTGGGTCAAAAAAATACTGTGCATTCCATATTTTACTTATGGGAAACCAAAGAGATTTTCAAGACTAATTTTTATTTTTGACTTAATCCCACTTTATGCGTTGACCTTAGAATTTAACTTCACTCTTGTCCATTTGAAAGAGCATTCTATTAATTCTTAGACATTAAGTGTCTAAGAATTTTCCATTACTTACAGGCCTATCTTCCAAAAGCACATTCTAGAGCTGTTTTTTTTTTTTCTTGTTGTTTTTTTCTTTTTCTTTCTTTCTTTTTTTTTTTCCCACTATCAGGGATGAGTTTGAAATTAGTCATACACACACTCTCAGAGATGGCCTCCTCATGGTCAAAGGCACATGTCACAATGCAGCTTCCCTGAGACTGGCTCTTTTGTTCATCAATTCACCTCAAATACTTTTTTCTAAAATGGATGCCCTATATTAACGGTTACTCAGTTTTCCTTACATAAGGACTCATGCAGCAGGATGTTTGTGTGATTCAGTGCTATCTAAAAGGGAAAAAAAATATAATTATTTCCTTGTTCAGAAAATGGCAGTGATATCCCCTACTAGTATTTCCCTTCTTGCCATGACTGCCAGGAAACTTAGAGGTAAATCCAGTCCTTAATAATAGTAAACTCTTAAGTTTAACAGAAAATTACCCTCTGCTAAAAGACTTGGGTGTTTTTAAACTTTTTTTAATTTCATTTTTTAATGTTTATTCATTTTTGAGAGACAGGGAGACAGAGCATGAGTGGGGGAGACAAGAGAGAGAGGGAGACACAGAATCTGAAGCAGGCTCTGAGCTGTCAGTACAGCCCAGAGCCCAACACGGGGCTCAAACTCACAAACCGTGAGAGCATGACCTGATCTGAAGTCGGATGCTTTACTGACTGAGCTACCCAGGCACCCCAAGATTTGGGTCTTTTTCAATATTAGAATCATAATTTATTGTACTATAGATTAGAAAAATTAACTGGCATATATGAAATATTTTATAAACACCTTGCTTTGAATGAGGCTATCTTTATTTTTTTAATTTTAATTCCAGTGTAGTTAACATACAATGTTATATTTGTTTCAGGTGTACAATACAGTGATTCACCAATTCCATATATTACTCTATGCTCATTAAGATAATTGTACTCTCAATTCCCATCACCCCCAACCTCTCCTTGGTAACCATCTGTTTGTTTTCTATAGTTAAGAGTCTGTTTTTGCTTTGTCTCTTTATTTTTCTTTGTTCATTTATTTCTTAAATTCCAAATATGGGTGAAATCATATGGTATTTGTCTTTCTCTCAGTGACTTATTTTACTTAGAATTATACCTCTCTAGATCCATCTATTTTGCTGCAAATGGCAAGATTCCATTAGTTTTTATGGATGAATAATATTCCATTGTATATGTATAACACATCTTCTTTAAGATTTGGATCCTTTTTTGACCTTAATTTTGTTTTTTTAAGTTTATTTATTTATTTTGAGAAAGAGAGAGAACGCACAAGTGGGAGAGGAGCAGAGAGAGAGAGAGAATCCCAAGCAGGCTCCACACTGTCACTGCACAGCCTAATGCAGGGCTCAAACCCACTAACTGTGAGATCATGACCTGAGCCCAAGTTGGATGCTTAACCAATTGAGCTATGCAGGCAATCCCCCCCACTTTTTTTAATGTTTACCTATTTATTTTTGAGATTGAGCACAAGCAGTGAAGGAGCAGAGAGAGAAGAGGGAGACAGAATCCAAAGCAGGCTACAGGCCTGTCAGCGCAGAGCCCAATGCGAGGCTCAAACTCAAAAAACTGTGAGATCGTGACCTGAGCTGAAGTCCAACACCTAACCCACTAAGCCACCCAGGTGTGCCTTTGACCTTAATGTTAATTGTCCTGTCTCAGGGACTCCATGTTTTTCAACCCTCCTGTTTTACCTAATGCTATTTATATCCCACCTACAAATGTTTCTGTAAAGGAGGTATAGCATACAGATAGAAAAAAACCCCAGAGAGGTGAAATAGGTTTTATTTCATGTGCTATTCAACTACGTTAATGACTGGGGAAGAAGGTTAAGAAGGACTCTGAGACTTTTCCCAACGACATAGGGAAAGGTACTGTGGCCTATTTATGACATTTGATCTGTATTTCAGTGGAGCAGTGGCATCACACACGGCCACATTTGCCATCCTTGATTGAGTATGTGGCCTTGAATTGTGGCAAAAGAAACTTAGCCCTGGGAAGGTGACCCAGTGACTCGGATCTCATCATCATCGTGTTCAAATCAGTATAAGCTGGACTATCAGAGTTTAGAGCAGTTCTGTAAGCACTGAAAGTAATGAAGCACTGCTCTCTACCTGAGGAACCTTGCCTGGGTGCCTCCTTTCCATTGTTTTATTTTTTCCCTAATTCTTATTTCAGTACTTAGAATCCGTATGCCTCAAGCTCTCAATTTTAGAGTTCCATTCTGGAAGGTCATTGGCACATCTTTGACACTTATTACTGTCTCCCCTTGTATTTGCTTCTGATCTCCTCCAGGAGACTGCTAGCTAATAAGGGCAGCATCCACATCTGATTCATACTTTTATTCCCTTCCTCCCGACCCCTAGGATGCACATTCAGTGCCAAGCACAATATGGCATGGTGTTTACTAGCAGCATTTGCATTACACAGGGCTGGATTCCATTCCAAGCCTCACCATTTACTGGTTATTTGTCCTTGGGCAAATAGTTTGCTCCGAAGACTTAATTTTATCTTCTACGTATGTGGATAATAATAGGATCTACCTCAGGGGTAAGCTGTCAGTGTATATAAAGCATTTAGCATTTAGCAGTTGTAAGGGATTGATAATAATCTTTTTTGTTATATTATTGTTACTGTTTTATACATATTAACATCAAATAATTATCAAACCAATGAACAAAATAATTATAACTCCTGTTGTTGTTGTTTGTTTGTTTGTTTCCTGAGGAAAGGGTCAGATGTTCCTTCTACCAGTTCTTTTATCTCAAAAAACAGGATGGTAATGCTTGCTCTGTAGACTTTGATAAATAAAAAGCTCCACTCTGTGTTCTCTTTAGAATAAAGACCCTCTCTTAAAATCAAAGTACAAAGATTGTACTATAAATGAGTAAGATTTATAAGCACCTTTTAAGCCTCCTCATATAATCTGAAAAAGTATCAAGAGCTAAAAAGAAAAGTAGCATGTATAAAGCACTTTTCAAAACACTAATGTGCACATTACCAATCTATCCTCCATGCAAGAGAGTGAGTTAGGAATCGCAGGTAAGTATTCTCTTTTTGGCCAGTTAGAAAACCGAGACCTAGAAATATTTGAATTATCTAGGATGGAGTTTCTTAACCTCAGCACTTTGGATATTTGGAACCAAATAATTCTTTATAGGGGCAGGAGGGGGTGTTGTCCTATGCATCTTAGTTGTTTACTGGCAACTCCGGCCTCTATCCACCAAATACCATTACCTTTGCTTTAAGGACCCCTCTCCCCAATTATTTCCAGACATTGCTAAATTTCCATTTGAGGAACAAAATCACCCCTGGTTGAGAACCACTAATGTAGGGCCATATAACAGTGAGTGGAAGAGCTTGTCGTAGAAGACTTCTCTCTTTCTTTTGATATTCATAGGAATAAACTAGAGTGGGACCAAAAAGGCAGAAAGTGTACTGTTATTTGGGTGTGGGAGCTAGAGGAAGGGCTATGCAGGTGAATGGAATGAGAATTTCCCAGAAAGGAGGATGAATGAGGAAGTGCTAATGCTGCTAAGCAAAGAAATAAGTGCATTTCTTTAAAATCTTGGGCTGAAGGTGTTCATATCTTTAATAACGTTCGGCAAGCCTTCAGTGGCAACTAGATAGGTGTAATAGGCACACGTTCTTGCATGGAGTCTTACAAACGTGTACCCATATTTGTCATGGGTGGCTTCTTGAATATGATGGGAATCAGCTCTTCCATGATTGTCACAGCCAGTCCAGGTATCCATTCTTGTCATCACCCTCTGGCTATCCTACTGTGGCCTTCTGAACAATCCACAGAAATTGACCCCACTGATTGGTTTTTGTTCCAATCTTAGCCTTATGGTAAAATTTGTATATCCTAATATCAGAACATTTGGGGACAAGATCACTTACTTGTTTGAAATTCTGTAGCCAAAGACCAGTTAAAGTGATTTCAGACCATCTGGTCTGAAATGTGACTTTCAGCTATTCACTTAGTAAATTCAAGGGTTAGATTTACCCCAGCAAGGTCTTTGGTTTGTACCCCCTCTGCCCCATGCACCATATCAATTATTACATTACAGACATTACTTCTTCATTTGAACTAATTAATGGTTCAGGTTGAACCCCTGGTTTGGGGGCATTTTTTGAGGTGTCTGATTTGGGGTCTTTGTGCACTCATCTGTTACCTTATCCAGTGTTTTTATTCCAGCATTTTAATTCCCAGCTTCATGAATCAAATAACACTGGCTCCCTTTCCTTTTCTTTTATATCTCTACTATAGGCCTTTTACTTACTGTGTTCATCCACTTATCCATCTATCCATCCACCAAGAATCTATTAGGTTGTCTACTCTAGATCAAGCCATGGGAAAGTTCCCCAGTGCCTTGAGCCCCATATTATATACTGGTTTGGGGAATTGCGTTTAACCTAGGTATGTTTCACATGTCAGACAAAAAAATGTAATTGTTTTTCAGTTGTTATAGAGCAAATGGCATCACCTCTAGAGTGTTTTTCTAATACAATGGAAATGTACCATTTTCTGCACGCATGTCCATTTGGTTTGATGAGAATGACAAGGGATTTTTTCATAGCATCCCAGGGACCCATTCCCAGAGTTGAGACCACCTGTATAGAATAGCATAAGAATCATTTTATGAAATTATTGGGTCATTTTAACCAGATCTATGCTACTGGGAAACTAACCTCTCTAAGATATAGTTCATCATCTGTAAAATTGGGGAATTGTAGTTAATGATTGCTAGGGGGCCTTCTGGCTCTAAAATATGTTTTAAATTATTGGAGGAATCTTGAGATTTTTATATATCTGGGATGTTTTTGCTGATGACTTAAATTTCTGGGTTTCTGCAAACACAACTCTGGAGTGAGGGGAAGGCCCTGTTTTAATTTATTGCTTGGCATTTTGCATTGTTTGGTTTGATGGCCATTTTCAAAGGGTCTGACTGACTTAGTTATTATTCAGGACTAACAGAATGGTGAAGTGGAAAGAGCACCAGATGAGGAGTCAAGAGATTTAAATCATGGTTCCCATCCTGCCAGTAAGTACTTGCGTGACTGTAAGCAAGTCAATGTAGACCCTGAGCCCCAGTTTCTTTTCCTATTCACTGGTAAGGTTGGGTTCCATGCCCTCCAAGGTTTCTTTTTGCTCTAAAATTCTTTAGTTTTATGCCTAGATATACATTCAGTTCACTTCTGATCTAATCTGTCTTTGTGAAACAAAATCACTGACCATAAGTTGTTGGCATGAATGGGTCTCCCATATTTACTATGGACTTCCTGAAACGTGAGAACTAAATGTGATTAGAGACATGTGCATTTTACTGAGTGAGTTCTGTAGTGCCCAGACCCATGCATGGCTGACTCCACTGCCATTTCTGACCACATACTGGTAGTCCCAGTTACAGCAGCTTATTTCCTTCCATCCTAGTGAAATGCCCTCGCTGGTAGCTTCAGACCTTCGGCTGCCCATGTCATTAGGTTCAGGAATTTCTGTCTCGCCCTAGGGCCTTGTATTTGTTGTCATTTAACAGAGTGGATTCATGACTCAGGTTTGACCTCCTGTTTATGAACAGTTGATTAATGATGACAGTTTTATTGATTTGGGGCCAGTGATTCAGCTTGGACCTCTGGATTGGGGTCCAGTCCAGGCACTCTTCAGGGTGCTAGTCTATTACCATATCCAGTGTTTTGTCTTAATCCCCAGCTTCATGAGTCAGAACTGTACACTTGGCCCCATCTCGTTTCCTTTGCTAAGGCATTTTATTTACTTCATCCATCCATTTATCCGACAGGAATTTATTGTGTCTACTTTAAGTCAGGCCTAAAGAGAAAAACAATGAAATATGATTACTACTTTCAAGGAGTTCACCCACTCTTGGACAAGTTTATAAATCAAGCCAAAGCTTCAAAATCCATTATTTACCTGGTGCTCTGATAGAAGAGCTAGTTAACAGTAAAGAGGATCATAGTGATTACTAATACTTCAGTGCATTTTATGGTTTATTGAGTAGTTTTCAAAGTATATTAGTTCCTTTGCAAAACTTTATGATGTCAGGTATCATTATTTCAGCTTATAAATGAGGGAAAAAAATGACTTGGCTTTAGTGCTTTGTCAAGGATAACACATTTACTTAGAAAAATTATTTATTGACCTCCTGCTATACGTCAGATATTGTTCCAGCAGTAAGCGAAGCAATGTCTTTCTCTCCATGGAGCTATGATCTAGATAGGGGTACCAACCATGCACAGGTAAACAAAAAGAATGTTAGATATCAAGCAGTGGGCTGGTATAGATGGAGCAAGTGTGCTAATTTAGATAGCATGGTCAGGGAAAGCCTTCTGAGAAAGATAATGTTTGAGCAGAGACTCAAATTAAGTGAAGAAGCCAACTGTGCAAGGAATATGGGGAAGAGTACACAGGCAGAAGGAACAGCAGGTATGAAGGCTCTGAGGTCGGACCTGTTTGATGTGTCCAGATAAGCAAGAAGGCCAGTGTGGCTGCAGTAGACTTTGCCTCAGACCCCCCAAGATCATGGACGTGCCTTAGAAGTCTCTCTTTTCTAAGATGCATGCTTGATATTTAACAGGAATCAGACCGTGACATTTCTAGAAGACAACAAATCTTAGATGTCTGCTTGTTAAAGGAATCCCCCTGAGATTGAGGAGAAAGAACTAATATGAGTCGAAGTTGACACAGTATGCCCATCTTACATGCTTACTGACTGCTGCTCCCCACAAGGGTTCGTTCATATGTTCCCTCTCTTCTGTCTTGGTGTGGGCACAACCAGAGAGGGAAGTCCTCGAGTTCCACGGCTTCATTTATATATGGAGTTGGCCTCAGGGGAAATTCAGGTTCTTTCTTCTGTATTTTTTAACCTCTTTCCTGAGAGTAGTAGCCTCTATACCTAGCCTGGCACCTTATATGTGCTGGTTGGTGAATAGACTGTGTTGTGACCCTCAACATAGGAGCCAAATGCCAATTTGTCCATTTGAACTGAGAGGCACTCTTCTCTGCCTACCAGGCCAGCCATTTTGTTTCACATGTCTAGTTGGGATGTTACTTTTTGTGTTTTGAGATAATTCATACAGCAAGCACATTTCTAGGTACTGAGCTTCAGTAAACCCCTGCTGTTCATTATAGTGTTTCTCCACTTCAAGATTGCAAAATTGGCATCATCCAGGAGATTAGAGTGAGCTTTGGAACATCTCCACTAACATCCTTATCAACTTGAGGACGGGGCTTAGAGTAAGTGTCACCACACTATAACCCAGATCTTAGAGATAAATCCAGGTGAGAGAGAGGATAACCCGATGCCAGTTAGAATGGCCATCAGGGCCTGGATTTTACTGCTTCAGGATTTGAAGCTTAAATCTGAGGCAACAGGAAGAAACTTTGTGAATACTTCCTCTAGTCTGAAATTGACATCCCAGAAGCCAGGTCTTTCTAATATACAGAAACTAACTCCGGTGAGTCCCACATGTCAGGCCTGGACCTAAGGGAAATAACTCTGTGGGCTTCAGTCTAGATCCACTAAAGAACCCATTCTCTAGTGCCTGATGTTATTATGAAAGAAAGGGAAAACCTGCAATTATCCTAGCCTTAAAAATCTCTACCCTTAACAGAAGGCCTTTTGTTCCCCTCTAAAAAGAGCACATTAAGGCCAAATCTTTTTCTACTTTTAACTGAAATAAGAGCAGTAACATTTACAGAGCACCTATAGCTTGCCATTTCCTATGCCTGGCAACTTAAACACATTGTTATATGCTCACGCCCATCTTCTAGGCAACATGTTCATATTTTATAGAAGAGGCAGCTGAGGTGCAAAATAGTTAGTGACCTGCCCAAGGTCATACATGTAATAAAGAGTACAAGTGGCATATGAGTAAGGGTCTGTTGATTCTATGGCAACTGTACTTCTCTGTCAAAAAGAGAGAGGAAAAAAAAAAGACATCTTTAAATCTGAAGTCAAGGAAGAAAGTATTGAGTTATTCCCTAAGCTAACATCTTCATTGTTTAATTACTTGTTAGACTGTGTATTTTTTCAAACTATTCTTATTCCCCTCTTATTCAGACACTCCAAATGGCTTTTTTGTGTTTCCCGGACCTGGTCTCATTGTTACACATACATCAGTGATGGTGACATGTCCTTTATTATTTTTTTTAAGTCTTGCCCATTACAAGGCATTGTGTGATGAGAAAGGTGGCTTAGATGATAAAAAAAAAAAAAAAAAAAAAAAAAAAAAAAAGATTGGCGAGTTTTCCCAGCACACGGTGGATGGAATGAACAACGCATGGCCGTTTATGTTAAAAGGTTTCCTTTTACCTGAGTTTGGCAATTACCAGGGTCATCTTGGTGAAATTAGATTTTAATTCTGAAATATTGTTGCTGGAAATGTTCCCAGTGGCCAATTCGCATCTCCTGAATAATAGGATTTGAGCCAAAATTGAAAGTGCTAGTAAAGTATGAGGAATATCTGCCACATAACCTTTGGGAACACGTTATCTTTTTCTTTCTTTTTTCTTTTCTTTTCTTTTGTTATTTTTTTGTTGTTGTTGTTTAATATAAAGAGTTTTACAAGTGTAAGGAGTTATTACCATGTTGCATGTATCTGACATTCCTGAAAAACAGAAGTGCACCTTAGATGAATGTTTTCCAGTTAACTTGAGATCTCCTCCATTGTATCTTTTAAGTGCGACCCGAGGGATTCTGTGTCATTCCTGTTCATCTTTTACATCTCTTCCTTTCTGCTGTGTTTTGAGCACAAGAGAGCGAGGTTTCTTGCTAACCTCTCTGACATACTTGTGTTGTAGACAATGCAGGAAAAAGTGATTCTTACTATGTCTTCCCAATAACCAAAGTATGTAGAGAGCCATTAATAAATAAAGGCAAATCCATCAAGACCCTTGTATAAGCACGTGGATTCCACACCCAACACACAGAAGCACCTTCCAACTTCTAGTCGGCCGTAGTAAGTGTAAACTCTGACCAAACGATGCCCAACAAGTTTATTGTATTAAGGAGTTAATTCCTCCGTATGTGTGGTAGCCCCATTGCCATCAAGGTCAAGATTACCGTAAGCTCTTTGTAGTTGTGGCATAGCTCATTCTCACTTAACCCACATTGTCACGTTAAGCCTGGCTTCCATTTCTGGGAACTATGAGAGGAAAAGTTCTAACTTTGTAACGTGGTGCTTGAGAACTGAATCTGTCACATAATGGGGTTTCCCTGTCACAGGAAGCAGAAGGGGCACTGGTGACTCTTGTCCCCAACAGCTTTCAAAGGTGAGTGGTGCAGGCAGAGATTTTCAAACATGGGCGAATTCTTTCCAAAGGTTTCTTTTAATTCAAAGTCATGCTCACTTTGTTTCTTGTTACACTTTAATAATCTGAATTTAGGGATAGACTTCCCTACTACCATATTCACCAGTATTCTCCAGAGAAACAGAAGCAGTAGGATGTGTCCACATGTGCATGTATGTGTGTATGGATACTGAGATTTATTATAAGGAATTGGCTCACACAATAATGGAGACAGACCAGGCCCATTGTCTACAGTTAGCAAGCTGGAGACCCAGGAAAGCCAATGATGTAGTTAGTTCCAGTCTCAGTCCTAAGACTTGAGAATCAGGAGAGATGATGTTTAAATTCCAGTCTAAAGGCCAGCAGCCTGGAGACCTAGGAAGAGGCAACATTCCAGTTGGAATCTGAAAAAAAAAATCCCTCTTCCTTGAGAGAGGGTGAGCCTTTTTGTTCTACTCAGGCCTTCACCTGATTGGATGAGGGCTGTCCACAGTAGGGACCACAATCTGCTTTACTTGGTCTACCAATTCCAATGTTAATTGCATCCAGAAACACTCTCACAGACACACCCAGAGTCATGTTTGACTATCTGGTCACCCCACAGCCCAGTCAAATTGACATATAAAACGAACTGTCACAACTGCTATCCTAAATAAGATTTAAAGAATAGTTGTGATTCAGTTTGCTATGGATTTTTAATCTCCTCTGCTGTCTTCCCTTCTTGCCCAGAGAATTACCCTAGTTCTTGGTCTCTGAAGGTATTCAGAGTTTAAAGATTCCCTTCTAAGAAGTAGATGGACGCATGAGGGTAATATCTAGCATGGTAATTAAAAGGGAATAAGAGGTAAATGGAAACGCTTTAACCAATTTCAGTCTCTTATTATTTGATGACTTGATTACTTATAGTTAAAATCATTCAGGTACTCTCTTGTCCATACTGGGAGGCAGTCTCAATTCTGGCAAACCCTAGAACACCCCTGCTCCTTTTCTTTCCTCCCACATTGCTAGCTGTAAGACACTGGGTGAATGCCAATCCCTTCACTTTCTGCTACAAACTCTAAGACAACTTCAGTGGCAAACTTTTTTTGCTTCTTCATCCTGCCCCTTACCTCCTGCATTGACCCTCTTTCTGCTTCCTCTTACACAGGCCTCTCAGAGCATATCAAATCAACTATGTGCTAAACTGTGTGTGGCAGAGTGTGACTGACTGGTGTGGATAAGAGAAGGTAGTCAGAAAAGGAAGGAAGGAGGAGATGGAGGTAGGAGCCACGGGCTGGGCTGGTGGAGGGTTCAGTGTAGGGCTCTGCTGAGTATTTACAGTGCACCAGGCATGGTGCTGAGAAGATCAAATGTACGCGCGCGCGCGCACGCACACACACACACACACACACACACACACACACACACACAATCCTCAAAAATGGTCCCTGTTTTACGGACATTAAAGTCTCAAGGAACATCTGATGACTAGTAAGTGGTGGGATCTGAACCCCAAAACAGGTCTTTATGATTCCCAAACACATCGTCACGTTCATTGTGCATTCTGAATTTGGTCACAGACAAAGGAAGCGGAGAGTGTGTTCCAAAACATTATTTAAGTTGAACAAAATCACAGAATCTGCTATCAGCAAGTTCTTTATTAGAAAATTATTTTTGGAATTAATTCTGAAGTAGTGAATTTATCAATGTTGGGTTCAGTACTTTCATGAAAGTTTTATTGGAATTTATCTAAATTAGAATGTAAATCACTTCCCATTATTCCCTTCCTTAATGCATGCCATTGACATAAAATGGGTATAAAACAAAGATCAGATTTTGAAAAGCATCTTCTCCAAGATGTTCTGTTGATCTGGTCGCTTCCCACCTGTCTGAATTCATCTCGTACTGTCCTCTATCTTATGTAGAGGTAAATGTGACACCACTGCAGTCACATTGGACTTCTTTGTGTTCCTCAGATGGGCCACACCCATCCCCCTCTCCTTGGATCTTCCCATGGCTGACTCCCTAGCTTCATTTGGGTTTCTGTTCAGAGGCAACTTATTCAACCCCCTGTCAAAAGTGCACCCACCCTCCCTCCTCACCCTCTACCCTCTTGCACTGCCTCCTTCTTCACAGAATTTCATGGTTCTGACTGGCTAATGCTCCAGTAATAAGAGACAGATGCATTGCTTTATTCTCTGAGCAGACAGGATTTTCCAAGGCTTCAATTTTCCAAGGGTGCTGTGTTCAGCTGCTATACTCTTTTGAGAATACATGCATGAAATGTGGGAAGAATATTAGCCTTAGGGGTACACACCAGGGAAGCGGCAACAGACATCACCTCTGGAAGACTACTTTTGCTTGTTAGTTTAAGGCTAAAAGTAATTGTGGAAATTGGTGACACATCTGAAAGACGGAGAGTGCATGTGATACCATCCTTTGGAAGGCCAATTTGGACATCAAAACTTGAACAGAAGGGCCAAATTAATAGGTAAGACAGCTCCAGTGCCGGGGGTACAAGGACTAGCCTTCTTTTTTTCTGAACTTGTCCTCAAAACCTTTCTCACAAGTATCAAAAAGGCCCTGGGTCCTTTGAAGCTGTAACTTGAAGTCTCATAAAAGACACCGTCATGTACAACTGACAACTTTTCCTAATGAAACAGAGAGCAGGCAGGACAGGTAGCTCCCTCGGGGTGTATACCCCGGTGAAAGAATCTATTTTGGGAGGGATTTTCACAGCGTGCATTTTTAATATCACTCAGGCCAACGTCTTAATCGGGCTTTACTGGTGGGGAGTGCTCCCTGCGCAGCAAGGATTGCCACGGTGGGAATTTAATCTGAACACTTGGCATAGGCCTAATCATACTTCACTTATTTTCCTTTATGTGTCTGCTTAAGATAAATGAGTCCCCTCCTTTATCAACAATAGCTCAGGATTCATAAGCTCACATATTTCACCTGGGACAGGGGATGTAGCAACTTGTACTTTATTATCCATCTCTCATTTTCTTCCCTTCAAACGATCGATTAAGTTCTCCACCGAGGTCTCTTTTTAAAGGTTGCTTACAAGTTTCTGTTTCAGAACAACGTGCTGGCAGTGGTGTTCGTGCCTAAATCCTCCCCAAATCTGGATGTGCATCTGTAGTAATTTGCGAGAGTTTTTGCAAGAATTTCCTTGGAAAAACTTCAAGTCACATAAGACGCCCTAATTGTAGCTCCTGGGATTTGTGGGCACCAGTTCCCAATGACAGCTGTGATTTGTTGTCATCCAGAGAGCATCCCATTTCCTGGGCCTCATAATACAGGACTTTTTTAAGTGGAAGAGACTTTAATGTTTATGCTGTTCAACTACCCACGATGATGTAGGACAAAATAGGTTCAGACTGGCCAGGCTTGTCCAAGTTTGCATTAAGACCTAGTAGAAGGGTCAAGGCTAGCACCCAAGTGCTATACTCTTATGATTCCATGAGATGTACTTACATTTCCTTGCAAACAATCTTGCACAATAATCTTTGATATCTAGAGGTATACCTCAATCCTCATGGTGATCTGTTTGCCTGGGTGGCCACCCAGCACAGTACTGGTCTGGATAGATGGTACCTTGGGCTTTTTGACTTTTCAGCCAGGCCTGACTTCATTTGCAAGCCATACTCATGGTTCTTTATGGTTGACAGAGGACTTTTCATCCAGTCAGTCAAAATTTACTGTCTATCTACTCAGCGTAAGGGTTCTGACAGGTGATTGGGGATAAAAATACAGCTAAAATACTGCCGTTGCCTGCTAGAAGCTTTCAGTTGAGAGAGAGAGAGAGAGAGAGAAAGAGAGAGAGAGAGAGAATAAAGAGAAGAAAGAGAAAAGCATGGTCAGGCATGCCCTGGCTGTTATAGCATCTGCTCTGAATTGACTTACGCTCACATTTCACAAGCTACAACAAATCTCAGGGCCAAAGCACCATACATGGGTGGGGAAATATAACCCTGCATGTGCCCAAAGTCAGAGAGCAGCACAATTTTCAAAATCATGGCTGCTCTATCCTCTGATATCCCTGGCTGACTCTGCTGTTATGCTTCCATGGACATATAACTTGGGTGAGAAATGAATCTTTGTTGTTTGAAGCCACTGAGCATTTTGTTGTTTTTATCATGGTACAACCTAACCTATTCTGACTGATGCACATGGATTGTCTGATTTAATCCTCAGTTTAGAAGATATAATTACCTTGGTTATCGAAGTATTTATATAAGGAAGAGTGAGATATAGAAAGTTAAGTGGAAGAACTAACACTTAACCCGTGATTCTGATTGCAGAACTCGTATTCTTAGCCCTACTGAAATGCTCTGTGTATCTATCTGTCTGTGTCTGTGTGTTCCAGTTACTGAAGAAAGGTTGCTTCTAAAGCATTTAAGAATCAGGGAAGATATCCTAAAGAAACTAATAGGTATGCCCTGAAGGACAAGTAGGTATAAAGCAATTTGAAAATAAAGAGAATTAGGCTCATAGATAGATAGATAGATAGATAGATAGGGGTGTGTGTGTGTGTGTGTGTGTGTGTGTGTAACCCTCCTCTTTGGCTGATTAACTCACCCCCAGGAAAGTATACAGCAAAGAATGTCCATCCATACATTACTACTGTCAACCAGGAAATATAGAATGCTTCAGATATCATGGCCTTGGATCTATAAATCATTAAAAGCAACTTTATGAAATGTTATAAAACATAAGTGAGGAATCACAATTTCTGACCCACTGAGGCACCAAAGCAATTTGGCACCTATGTGTGTCTTATACCCCCACTTTGTCTCTGTCTCCTCTTTTTTCTTCCCTCCTCCTCCTGCTCCTCATTCTCATTCTTTTCTTTCTCCCTCTCTCTCCTCTCTGCCCCTCTATACTTCTCTTTCTCTCTCTTTCTCTCTCTTTCTCTCTCTCTCTCTTTCTCTCTCTCTCTCTCTCTCTCTCTCTCTCGCGCGCGCGCACACACACACACTGTTCTAACCAATCTATGAACTTTTAGCTTTGTGGTAACTTTGCAGTAGTAAGGAAAAGAAAGAAAAACTACAAGATAAATTGACATCAGTGGTAAAAGAAAAGGAATACGGATGCATTTGAGATTCTGTAGCATTTCAAACAAAGGATCAGAAGCTCTCACCTAGACACTGAGCGGTCATCTGGGCCTCTCTCTTGCTGTTGTGTTACTCATCAAGCACTGATATTTTTAATGCTCCCTGGAAAAGAAGACCACCACTTACCACCATAGCTTAGCTCACAATGTGATTGCCTTGACTACAGACACACGTCCTATGTCTAATTCAGCTCTGTCTTCCTTCCTGCTACTCCTCCCACCCTCACCTTGGTCCTTGATGACCGACACTTGCCACCCTGTCCCTTTAGTAACTCCATACCAGGTATAGGCACATAATAGGATTGTCTCTTACTGGCACTCTCTCTAACCTCCTATGTCCTTCCCTGGCACGCATCTCTAAACCGGTTCTCTTTGCTGATTTTGGGAATTCCAGAGCACATAATACTGTGTCTCTGAAACCGGATTCCTCTTTTCTGTGAACATTATTAGATGTCTGTTACTCCTTAACAAAAAAAAAAAAAAAAAAACTTGTTAAATTTTGTACTATAAGATTCCCTCTTTTAAATATATGTTTCAATGACTTCAAAAAATTTTAATGTTTATTTATTTTTGAGAGAGAGAGAGACAGAGCATGAGCAGGGGAGAAGCAGAGAGAGAGGGAGACACAGAATCTGAAGCAGGCTCCAGGCTGTGAGCTTTCAGCACAGAGCCCGACGTGGCGCTCGAACCCATTAACCGTGAGATCATGACCTGAGCTGAAGTCAGATGCTTAACTGACTGAGCCACCCAGGCGCCTCAAAGCTTACACTGAATGTTTCAATGACTTTTAATAAATTTACTCAGTTATGCATCTGTCACTACAATCTGATTTCGGAGAATTTATGTGACCCCGATAAATTCATCTAGCCTATTTCTGGTAACACTTTACTGCCAATCCCAGATGACCACTCATCTACTTTCTGCATCAGTTTACTTCACTGGATATCATATATGAACACAGTCATACAATACATGGTCTCTTGTGTCTGAGGCCAAAAACTTAGCATGTTTTTGAGGTCCATCTGTGTTGCAGCACATACCAGCATTTAATCTTTTTTATTGCTGAAATGTATCCCATTGCACAGCTAGAGAATATTTTTTATATCTCTTCATCACTTAATAGATATTAGAGTTGTTTCCACCTTTTGGTTATTGTGAATCTTACTCCAGGGAACATTTGCATGCGGGTCTTTGTGCAAACATACATTTTTACTTATCTTTGGCAAGTAGCTAAGAGTGGAATTTCTGGGTCATATGGTAATTCCAGCTTTAACTTTTTAACAGTCAAACCTTTTTCCAAAGTTTTGCCCCATGTTGTGTTCCTGTTAGTGGTATGTGAGAGTTCCTGTGCATCTACATCCTTGCCATCATGTACGTCACTCATGTGTTTTTCCTTTAGCCTAGAAGCTCCTAGAAGGGAGAGACTCTATCTACATGCCTCCTCACTTGGCTTCTAGCACAGGGCTGGGCACCCACTAAGAGCTTAGCAGTGCCACATGGAGTGTAGTGATGAAGGACTTTTGTTTTCGAGTTAGGGTATGTCAGCATGTCTGAGCAACAGTTTCCTCAACTGTGCAATGGGTAAACCGTGCCTACTGCCAGTAAGGATTAATGGAGATAATGTCAATAGGGTGCTTTGTCTAATGCATATGGAAACGGTAGCTTTGATATTACGGTTTTATATTTGTATGGATTCATGCTTTCTGAACCATCCCTGGGTTAGCCTATTTCTCTTTTGCTCTCACAGTCACGTATTTAGATAGTGTGTGCTGGGCCATGGAGATTGAATAGCGAGTGACACAGTATTTCTCATCTCAAAGAATATTGAAGTCTGGCAAGGAAGGACATAGATGGAAATGGATCCCTGTAGTGCCATGCGATAAATGCTCTAATGGAGATGCGCACAGGATATGAGGAGACCTCAGACTGGGACCCCAGACCAGGAAAAGACATCTAACAAGAACCAAAGGGCTGGGGAGAGGGCCAGAAGGGTTAGAAAGAGCTTTACTGCCCAAGGAAGGACATATGCAAAGACTTGAAAAGGGGAAGAGTTGGGAGAAATTGCTAGCATATTTTGTGCCGGAGAGAAGGGAGACTGGCAGGAGACGAGGCTCGAGAAGTGTGCAGGTGCCAGATGAAGACGGTGTTAAATATTACATTAAGGAGTTTCTCCTTACCTGTGCTGCTCTGTTTTGTCACATTTTACAGGCTGAGGAACTCCAAAGAAGATGGTTCAATACGTGAATGGCAGAAGTGACCATTTATAGATAGATTAAAGGGGAAAAAATTAGAGCAGTCTCCATATCTCTGACACTCTGATTCAATATTTATCAATCTTTTTTTTATTGCCTCCTCTCCCCCAGAACATTTTTAGATATATTTTTCCCTAATTGTTCCCCCACTCATGAATTTTTAATACTACACATATACTGTATATGCACTCTATACCTAGTCATGATTTGTGCTTTATACATAAAAAAACTAAGATTTTTCTTAACTCCCTCCAGTCACCAAATTTCACCCACTGGGGACACTATCACCTTTGTTGAGAATGCATGTTCTGATCTATTGGACTCTGCTCAAGAAATAAGCCTAGGTTTTAACATTTTGTAATCGCCACAGTGCTCTTCAAAATGCACCCTTTAGAAGGAAGAAATTCTGTCATCAAATAAATATTTGCTGAGCCAAGCATTATTTTAAGAATTGAGACTATAGGGGTACCTGGGTGGCTCAGTCGGTTGAGTATCCGACTCTTGATTTTTGGCTCAGGTCATGATCTTATGGTTCTTGAGATGGAGTCCCATGTCAGGCTCTGCGCTGACAGCAGGAGCCAGCTTGGGATTCCCTGTTTCCCTCTCTCTGTGCCCCTCATACTTGCACTTTCTCTTTCTCTCTTTCAAAAATAAATAAATATAAAGAAAAAAAGAATTGAGACTACAGTGAACAAAACTCCCGCCCCTCATAAAGCTTACATTCTGAAGCAACCTGTGTATAGATAAAAATGTTCACCCTTCAACAAAACTAAGTAATGCCTGCCATTAAAATTGCTCAGCAGGAGATAGGCTTGCAACTTGATTCCTAAAATAGAACTTGACAGTACTTCCAGCTTGGAAATATGCTGAAGGAATTAAAAACTTGTTTGATGCTAATGCAGAAGGAAAATCAGAAGAGCAAGAAATAACAAGATCTTTAAATCAACATAATACTAATTCCCAGCCCTCCTCCCCCCCCCCCACAAAAGGCAGCAGAGTGTTTCACATCTCAGGAATTTGGGGACACCGCAGTGTTTTGCCAGCACCAGTGGGAAGGCCTCTGGGGACACCGGTGACTGTCTTTCATTGGCAGTGACTGAGAGAACCGTGGTCCCAAGCATGTGGTCCTTTTAAGTCTGGGAAGGGGACCTCTCTGCCATTGCTGTGGAAAGGAGACTTTGGGGAAGCTGGAACCCCACAGCCACTTCCTTCTAAGGTCGTATCCCCTCCTGGGGACCCTGGAAGACAGTGGCCTCTAGAATTCATTGCCTTGACAAATCTCTTGTCCACCCACCCCCCGCCCCTTTGGAAAACCTCTCTTTCTCACCTCCCTTCCTAACATAGTCCATTCAGTGAGAGTTACCTTTCACAAAAGATAAGAAACCCCACTGCTTTCAGGCTGCCTATGCTCCTTTGCTCTCAAAATCTCTAAGCCTCATATTTACAAAGCCTAGGAACCTATTTGAAATGGCAGTGAAAGTAGCCAGGGGTCAGCATGAGAGCTGGGAAGAAAGAAACAAATTAATATTTCAGTCCATTGTCCTGCCCCTCGGAAATCTCTTTATTTATTCTGTACTCATTTTGTAGAAAACTGTCCATTTGAAACAACCAACCAGTCTCAACCGCATAAAAAAGAAGAAATGTCATCATTCTTGGACCAGCCCAAAGGGAGAGTCTCTGGATTGTACCCACCTCTGCTCCCATCCCCACCCCCAACCCCTCTTTCCCTCAAAAGACCTTACAGGGAGGCCATTCTAAATTTGAGAGAATACTGAGATTTCCTCATGTACGTGTGAAAAGCCCTGTGTGCCAGGCATGTGGGTAGACAGTGGTGTGCTGCAATGTATAGGACAGGAGAGGCCCTGCCCCAACTGGGATGACAGTGGGATCCTGACCCCCCACTTTTGTTTTGAGCATGCTTTATAGACTTTAGGACCACTAACTGGACAGATCTGGCCCTGTGGAGCCCAGCTTTCTGGCTGCTAGAATTTTTATGCTTGCCTTTAAGAATACTGAAGTTTTACCATTTGAACAGAGGGACATAAAGCTCTGTTTCCTCCTAATTACTTTTGAAATGACTGTGAATCTTCCATCTAAATGCCTCTTTTGCATCTTACTGGGAGGGAAATTTTGCTTTAAAACTGACCTAAAGCTCCTATCTTAATAATATTCTTATGTTTGCAGTTAAAGGTGAAATGTTTTAAATAAGGCTATTCTCAAGTTGTTTTGATGTGTATCAGTCCAGTCTAATTGTTCCAAAGCCATAAAGAAGATTCTAATGTGGGAACATATGTAATTGGACACTCTAATTTGTATTATATTTAGAATATAGGTGCCAATAACAAAAAATTATACTACTTGTAGACCTTTCCCGCTAATACTTTAGGCAGACCTAGGGATTGGGAAGAAGACTGGAAAAATGAAGTGATGATTCACAAGAATAGGAAGAACTGATAACTGAATGAAATGGTAGAGATCTGGCAAGTTTATGTTAAGTTTCCTACCAAAAGAGGTATTGAAGTAAATGTCAAATTACTGTTGCAAAGGAATCCATTGCCTGTTGGATGACATGAGCATTTCTCAGATGTTGGTCATCTGGCTTCTCCTTCACTCTGGCTGTGTGCCACCTGTATTATAAACTGTCTCTGAGGAAGGATAAAGAGAGGCCTTCTCTTTTTCTGACTCCCCATGGTTTGTAGCACACGATTATGTACACAGCAGTCTTTCCAGAAATAGCAGATGATTCATTTTGCTTATGCTCCTTGGCATGGAAAATAGTTGGGTTATAATAAAGAAATTCTGGACCCCGGAAAGAGAGAATAGAGGTGTTTGACCATAAGAACAGATGGCATTATTCTTGCAGTTGGAGAGGGCCCTCTGTACCATCACCGAGCGCTCTCACCAAGTAAGTGATAATCAAAATGGCAGAATGCAGTCCAGCAGATACTTACATATATTACTTTTGCAAACATTAGATGAGGTTAGAATAATGAGTAAGAGCATATAGTCTGAACTGGAAAGACTTGGGTTCAAATTCCTGATCCTGTAATTAACTAGCTGTGCAATTATGAGCAAGTTACGGATCAGTATATTTTTTCACCTGTAAAATAAGGAAAATAAAGACTATATCATAGGATCATTAAGAAGATGGCATGAGATGATATGTGTATAGCACTTAGTATATGACATGGATTATTGACACATGTTACTTTTTAAAGCAACTTACTATTTTGTAAATAAATCAGTGAGAACTTTCTATTTTATAACAAGTTTTCTCATTACAATTGCTATTTATAGAAAATGACACACTACAGACAAGCAAAAAGAAGAAAATAAAACACTCATATCTTAGGCATGTAAAGATTTTCATTATTAACATTTAAGTATATTTCTCTCTAGAATTTTTCCCCTATGAAATTTCTTTGAGAATTTTTCCTATGTGCACATATGATTGTATGTGTGTATCTGTATGAATATTTATATATAGTTATATAAAAATGGTAAAAATGTACATATATTTCTTTATTGAGTTATTATTTCATTAATAATGGATTATGCAGCAGCGCCTGGGTGGCTTAGTTGGTTGAGCGACCAACTATTCATTTCAACCCAGGTTCATGAGTTTGAGCCCTGCATCAGGCTCTGCATTAACAGTGAAACTTTTGGGTAGTTTTTAAGTTTTAATTTTTTTTCTCATAACTGGCAAGGTGATGAGCAACTCAATAAATAGCCAAATAATTTTGCATTTATAGTTTTATTTCCTTATGACTAAATTCATGAAGAAACATGGTAGTTTTCAGTAGAAATTCAGAAAAATGAAATAAAGCATGGAAAACACAGAGTATAGTAATAAGCACATAGTAAGTTACCACTAAATATTAAGAATGGCAGATCTATACACTTTAATAAGAGGGGAGGGAGATAGATTTTATCTAAATAGGCTTGCTAAATTACCCCAAATATAATTTTCTATATAAGAATGTTTAGCCGTTCTTATCTAACACACATCACACAAACAAACCAGTTTAGTTGGTTTATAGATGTCAGGTTTAGTATGTGTTTCTATGAAAAGGTCTGTTTCTCCAACTAACAAAAATCATCAAGAATAAACCAAAACAAGATAATTGACATATACTTTGGGGGGTGGGGATTGGGTGGATGTCAACTTTTTCTTTTTTTTTCTTTGGTTGTGGATTCTACCTGCTGCTAGTGTGATATGAACATACCCTCAGCCCATTGCTTCTCACACTGGGTTTGAATGCCCAGTCTGGGACCCTTTTGGCAGAGCTGTCCCCGCAAGTACCAAAAATAGAAATATACAGATGGCATGCTATCCATGAAAGGACAATATTGACCTGAAAAATCTGTTCTCATCCACAGGCTGAAGTGCTGTTATGAAGGAGGGATGGGGAAAAGTGCCCATTTCCCACATGGTCATTCAATACCCCCCAATGTGGTGTCTGTCCTGAATATATTGATGGACAGACCCTGTGGCAGTGCCAGAGAGAAGAAATGGTAGACTCAATAGGAACTTGAGGAATCTGAGAAAATGTAACTTAGTGAAATAGGCTGGGTGTGAACTGGCAAACTAAAGAGTATATGGTCCCTAGCATAGCCTAGGTCAGCTACTCACTTCCAGCCAGTGGTGACTATGAGAGAAGGCAGGCTCAGGTTTCCCAAGGCTTCCAGCTTCACAGGAAGCTGAAAACCTGGAATTTTTATTTAAATCTTTCAGTTTTCACATGTGTTTGGGAAAATGTAGGAATAAATTTTTAAAAAGTGTGTGTGTGTGTATGTGTTTTTATATATGTCTGTGTATATTGTTTTATTAAAATGGGTCTCTGGCTTGTTAACTGCAGATATTGAAACTTGTCAGCCTCCACAATTGCTAAAGCCAGTTCTTTAAAATGAATGTGTGTGTGTGTGTGTGTGTGTGTGTGTGTGTGTGTTCATTCTGTTTCCCTGGAGAACACTGAGTGATACAGATACACACCCACACTTATTTGGAAAAAAGGAAACATGGTGGAAGGACAAGGAAAGAAGCTAGACTTCTTTGAATACATCTTGATTTGTAGATTTGACTTTGGTGCCACCTAACAGTTCACAGAACTATAATACAAAATTGAACCTTAAAACATTCATGAAAAATTGAGAGGTGGTGGGGAATGAAATGATTAAACCTTACCAGACAGCAGGTTGGTGGCATAACCTAACCATACATAATGGAATTGTTTCAAGTGGTTTTGAAATCCGGTCATTTGACTGTACCTTCCTAGTAGGATGTGCTGTAAGGTTGTTTTAAGACAAATTTTAAATTGCTCTGCTTAATCATAATGTTAGAATAGTAGTAACTGTATATTGTAGGTTAAATCAAATGAGTAATCATTTTCTTGTTATTGAGAACACAGATTTTTGGTTTGAAAGAAAGGTAATAACATTGTCAGATCTATGATATTAAATGGAAACATTCAAGTCCTAAATTTGAATTGAAGTTTAATGAGAATTCATAGTTTATTCTATTAAAAAAAAAAACAACATTCAGAACTTATTCTCCAGCTGTGTCCACAGACACAAGGATCAATCCAGTAGCAATGAGCACCCGAAGCTCTCAGTTTGTGGTTTCTAATTACTACTTACCACAAAAAGGTGCCACAGGTGTTCTTAGTAGAAATGACTAGTTCCAGGCCTGGGACAGGATTTTCTGTGAAATAACTCTAGATCATTTTGTCATACCAGAAGCATAAGGTCCATCAAAGACTACTGGGTCATATTAAAATAACCTAGACACCAACTTGAAGAGGTTCCTGCTGACCAAGGGTAGCACAGTTAGAACTTCAATAGCAATAAAAACTACACTGGAATGATGCAAGTAAAAAATGTCCATAATGATTCTTATAAAAGAAAAAAGAAGCACTCATTGGTTATCTTTGGAGGATACTAGGTGATCAATATTTTGAGGATCAATAAATAAAGGAGGAAAAATCAAGCACCTTTCAGGTTTTTGTAAACCATAATTTAGGGTAACAGTTGATGAAATGTACTTTTTCCTGATAGAATACCCCAGCTAATACATTAAGAAATAATAGAATTAGTTTATCACCAATTTGAAATCTCTAGTGAAGTAATATATCCTCTGGGCAAAGACCACCAGTGGCTGATGACATCACCATGGAAGACATTGTATGTCTCCTGACAGAGCATGTATTAGAAAAATAACCTCCAGTTCAAAGATGTCATTGTCCCAATCTCAAAACCCCTGAATATGTCACATTGCATAGCAAAAGAGAAATAACATTATGGATAGAATTATGGTTGCTAATCAGATGAGTTTAAAATGAAGAGATTGTCCTGAATTATCCAGGTGTGTTCAGTGAAATTGCAAGGATCTTTAAAAGTGGAAGAGGGAGGTGGAAGATTCATTGTCAGAGTCATCCAGTCAATGTGAACTTTGAGGATGAAAGAGGCCATGAGCCCAGGAGTGTGGGCAGCCTCAAGGGCCTAGAAAAAGTCAAGAACTGGATTCTCCCTTAAAGCCTCCAGGAAGGGGTGCAACAGGCCTGCTGGCACCTTGATTTTTGCCCTTTGAGTCCTGAATCAGACATGTACAAAACTGTAAGATAATTAATTTGTGTTGTTTTAAGCCACTGAGTTCGTGGTTATTTGTGATAGTAGCAATAGAATACTAATATATTCCATTTCTTAGAATGTGTTCTTCCTATAAAACTGAGTTCTCAAGACTCTTGATCTAACTACCAATTTATAGGTAATACAGGAGACAGAAGAACACATTGTGTGAAATTATGGGAATGCTCAACAAAATGTAAACTCTGGGCAATGCTATCACAAAAATGATATGTTTTCTTTGTCAAATAAAGTATGTATATGTGTATGGATGTGAGAGAGAAACTGACTGACTTAGGAGACTTTCAGGATATGACCTAGTATTTCATGTACCAACTAATTATAGCGGGGAACTTGATCCAAATAAGCAAATGTAAGGAGAGAAAATTTAAATGAATGAAATTTGAACATTGACACTGAGCATTAAATGATATTAATGATTTTATTTATTTTTTGTTGTGATGGTGGTAGTGATGGTTATATTTAACCAAATGAGATGAGTGTGGTGGGTAAAGTAATAAGGATAGCCATAAATGGATCATTGTTGAAGACAAATGACAGGTACACAGGTGTGTGCTATTTACACTTTCTATTTTTGTATACATTTTAATATCTCTGTAATAAAATGTTGGTAAAAATGTTGGTAACTAATTTGACTTCTTAAATATTTTGTGAGAAAAACATACCGTGTCCAAAAACTGGATTCGACCATGAGGCTACCAGTTAACAATTTCCGCATCAAGTTTTGGAAATTGGACCTTTTTCTTTAACCTGGGGAATTATCTTTTTCTTCTATCCCACTCACCTCCTGGCTCCCTTCTTTCTGCACTTCCTAGCAAAAGGGCTTCCTTCATCTGTGCTAGTAAATGACTAGGGGGCATTACAGATTGCTTGGAATAGAATTTTCCCAGAATAAGTGAGCAAAGAGGGTAATATGCATAATTGCATTTAACAATACTTCCTAGTATTTTATTGGACCTCCTCTCATTTCACCCTCTCAAAAAAAGGGGGGCAATACTTTGTTTCCGTTTTTGAAAGCCTGAGGTTTTTTCGAAATATTGGCTAATTGCATTTTCTATGTTATCTCTGTGCTTCTATTTCAGGATGGAATGGGGAACTTGAGAATCACAGACAAAGGTCTAAAACTAGAAGGAGACTCCGAATTCTTGCAACCTCTCTACGCCAAAGAAATCCAGTCCCGACCAGTAAGTTTCTGCTGCAGGAAAAAGGAATGGTTGTTTCTCTTGACTCTAGATCTAGGGAAATTTATCATCAGCCATCAGCAGAGTATAGAGGATTATGGGAAGGAATGGTAATATAGGTAGTGAGATATGCTCATATCTGAAGTCTCAAGCATAAGCACTGCTGTGGTACCGTAAACGATGATGATGACCTCTCCGAGCCTTTCTCTATTCCTGCCAAAAAGAGGGTAATAACCTCTGTTAATGAACTTTTCTAGATTCTGCTGCAAATAAACCAAGAAAATAAATGTGGATGTGCTCTAGGTACTATACAAATCCCAAAAGTATTGCTATCATTTTTTAATTGCCAAGTGCTTTAGATACTATCTTTAGAAACACAGAACTAAAGAACTAGAATTTTGTTTTTCATTAAGAATTTGGACAAGGTAGCCAAGGTTGGTTAGAATCAATTCGGTAATCAGCAACCATGCTCTGAAATGGTACTAATTACTCTGATCTGGTATTAATCTGGTATTAATGCTCTCCGTTCCATGTACTTTGCTGCTTTGCAGGCATTACCATTACCTAATTTAGTAACTGATTTGTCAAAAACACAGATTTGTCCATAGGGTTGGCAATTATTGTCACCTCAATTTTACAGATTAAAGAATTGAGCCTGAGTGAGGTACTGTGTTCAAAGCCACACACTTACGAAGTAGTAGACCAGGGACTCCAGTGCAGGAAATCGAATTCCAAAATGTTTCTATTAACCAGAGTCTCCTACTTAAGCTTTTTCTCTCATCTGTTATTTTTGTCACAATAGAAGTGATTTCTGGTTTGCTTTTATTAAGCAATACGATCAGAATTAATTTTTGCTTTTGAGTGTTTTTTTCTTCTCGGTTGTTTCTTTGGCTTTGTTTCTGTGTTCGTCTTTTTGGTGGGGTGGTGGAATTTGCTGTCTGAAAAGGATTGTTAATGCATTTGCTCTTCTGGGATTGGTTCATGCCCACCTGCAAACAAAGAGTAATGTGAAAGCTCCCCAAAGCGTTATTTGCATGGCGTGCATCAATGGGCATAATTAATGAAATTCAGCAACTTTATGCAGTGGGTACTTTTATCTGAATGCTGTCTAAACTACTGAATTCTGTTAAACTGGATGCAACTACTGAATTGCCAATAAGTTTACTTCCTTGTGTGCCTAGTAAAACGGAGGGAGTCGTGATGTTAAAATTATCAAAAAGAGAAAATCACTTCAGCAACCCAATCAGTGATTATAAAATTTAACTGGAACTCATAGCACACTGAGTTAGCACTAAAGTACAAAGAGTACTATATTTATAGTATCTCTCATCTTTGAAGAAATTACATCCTAGAAGGAATCATGAGATAAGATTATAATAAGGAGGGCTGAGTGATGATTCCATGTTTAACTGAATGGAAATAGTCAATTTCCAGCATTTAAGAAATCACTCTTAGAAGCATTGCTTCGATCTGTATTTATTTCTCCCAGCCTGGCAAGTTGGTTAAATTATCTTTTGAGTTACTAGTTGTACTTTAGATTAATCTTACCTGTATTAAACTTGTTTTGAGTATTGTTGGCACAATGTTCTATTAGTTTCAGGTTAAAAAAAGTGATTCAACAAGCTTATATATTACTCTATGTTCACTGCAAGTGTATCTACCATCTGACACTGTACAACATTATTATAATATCATTGACTATATTGTTTATGCTGTATTTTTTATTCCTGTGGCTTACTCATTCCATAACTAGAAACCTGTGTCTTCTAATCCCTTTCACTCATTTTGCCCATCCCGACTCACCGGCTTTCTGGCAAACGGAGTTGTTCTCTGTATTTATAGGTATGATTTGGTTTTTTGTTAGTTTGTTTAATCATTTGTTTTTTTTCAGATTTCACATCTGAGTGAAATCATATGGTATTTCTTTCTCATCTGACTTAGCTCACTAAGCAGAATACCCTCTTAAGTCCATCTATGTTGTCACAAATGGCATGATCTCATTCTTTTTATGGCTGCATAGTATTTCAGTGTGTGTATGAGTATGTTTGTGTGTGTGTGTGTGCCAATCTTCTTATTCTGGATTAAACTTTTTAAGTCACTAGTTTTGACTTATAATTTCCTTCTACTGGTGATGACCTCTTTATTTGTAAAGGGCCAGATATTTAAATATTTTAGACTTCTGTTTTTTTTTTTTCTTCTTTACAACTCTTTGAAAATGAAACATTGTTCTTACCTTGAGGGCCACCAAAAAATAGCCTGTAGGATAAAGCTTGCCAAGCCTTCTATATTAGTGATATTTCTGTAAATATATAAATGATCTGGCTAAGCAACATATGGTACAAGAGAGCAGATTTTTTAAATGTTCTTAATATTTTAATATTTTATTTTATTTAATATTTTATTTTACTTTACTTTACTTTACTTTATTTTATTTTATTTTATTTTATTTTATTTTATTTTATTTTATTTTATTTATTTTTGAGAGACAGAGTGCGAGTCAGGGAGGGGCAAAGAGCAAGGGAGACACAGATTCCAAAGCAGGCTTCAGTCTCTGATCTGTCAGCACAGAGTCCGATGTGGGGCTCCAACTCATGAACTGTGAGATCATGACCTGAGCCAAAGTCAGACGCTTTACCAACTGAACCACCCAGATTTTAAGATCTGGGTAGAATAATTGATTTTTTGCATAAAATATCCTGACGTAAGTTTCCTTGGTGTAGAATTAGAGTCATATAAAGGAATTGAAAAGTGTGTTTCAGAAGACTTGAAAGGGGATACAAGTACATCTCTTAGGCCCACGTGCAGGAATTGAACTTTTTGCAAATTTTTAGCCAGCGTATCTGAAAATCAATGGCCATATGATACCAAGTCAAAGATATACTTGACAGAAACCTTAAAAAGTAATGATAACTTCAAAAGTCTTATTTTAATATTGAAAAATCAGTGAGCTAAATTCCATGCTTTCTTGTCATCACTTAAGGAAACCAGAGTGTCAGAATTGACTGTCTTTCATTGTCCTTAGAAAGTATTCTCCTTTCAAAAAATAAATAGTGAATAGAGCTCTTTAGCTATTCTGACAACAGAATAAATATCTTCTCACTGAAGAGAAGAAAGACCTACAGATATGCATATATAACAAAATCTGTCCGTAAATCACATGAGCTGTTGCTGAAACAGTGCCCGTACCTATTCTTCTCCGTCACGCGCTACCTGCAGGTTGCGGCCAACATCCTATCCTCCTTCACCTACACCCTTGCAATGTCCATCTCTCTCTGCTACCTTTCTCTCTTAGCCTCACATCTACATTATAGCCAAAGTGGGTGTTTCAAAATGTCAAGTCTCTCCACCTCTTCCCAAAGGATTCTCCATCCTCTTGCCATTGCACCCGGAATAAACTCCTGACTCCTCACGAAGGCCTAGAAAATTCTCTCCTAGATGTTTTTCATAGAGGGCTCCTTCTGGTCATCCTGTTCACAGTTCACATGTTACCATTTTAGAAAGACCTTCCTCATTTAGTGTAACAGCATATGTGAAACATCACCCTGGTTTTTTTTTTTTCTCCTTGTAACTGTCATCATTTGACATTCTTTCTTGCTTAAGAATATAAATTAGGAAGAGCAGGAGATTGTGCAGATTTCCCCCACTATATACCCTAACCCTATTGCCATTTCCAGCACATGGTATATGCTCAGTAGATATTTGTAAAATTGAATAATAAATCATTCAAAATAAAGTATCACTTAAATCTGTTTTGCAGAGGAAGCACTCTTAACAGTTTTGCATACCAGGGCGGCCGGGTGACTCAGGTAAGTGCTCAACTTCAGCTCAGGTCATGATGTCACGGTTTGTGGGTTTGAGCCCCCATCTGGCTCCACACTGAATGTGCAGAGCCTGCTTGGGATTCCCTCTCGCTCCCTCTCTCTCTGCCCGTCCCCCATTTGTGCTTTCTGTCTCTCTCAAAAATAAATGAATAAACATTTTTTTTTTGAAAAACACCAGGTTAGGCACACCTGGGTGACTCAGTCTGTTAAGCGTCTGAATTCGGCTCAGGTCATGATCTCACAGTTTGTTGGTTCAAGCCCTGCGTTGGGCTCTGTGCTGACAGCTCAGAGCCTAGAGCCTGCTTCGGATTCTGTGTCTCCCTCTCTCTCTTCCCCTCCCCTGCTCATGCTCTGTCTCTCAAAAAGTGAATAAACGTTAAAAAAATTTTTTTTAAATATCAGTTCAGTGTACATTTTTAGGCATTTCCTACAAGTATATTTTTTAAATAAAACCATACTTTGCATACTCTTTTGTACCTTTTTTTCTTCCAAATAATATACTAACAGTAAATTTTCTGTATCTAAATAATTTTTAATAGTTTAAGAGCTTTTTTGAAGCATAATTGATATGGAATAAACTACACCTATTTAAAGTGTGTACATTGAAGTGTTTTTGCATACACACACACACACACACACACACACACACACACACACATGAAGTCATCACCACAATGAAGATAATGAATATATCTTTCAACCCTAAGAGTTTCTCCCTTACCCCTTCATAGTCCCTCAACCAACTACCAATATGCTTTCGGTCCTGCATGTTACTTTGCATTTCTTAGAACTTTACTTAAATGGAATCATACAATTTGCGTATATGAATAATTTTAAGAATACATTGTCCACATCACTTTATCAAGATCTTTCAACCATTTATTTAATATTCAACTTAAAGAAGATTGTGTGTGTGTGTGTGTGTGTGTGTGTGTGTGTGCGCGCGCGCGCGCGCATTCGCATGTGTGTGTTTGCTTGTCTGCAATTGCTTTGTCTTGGTTGGGCTGGGGAGAGATAGTGGAAGTGGTTCAGGGCATAGACCTTGAGTATTTCCCTTTTGGATGATATCAGAGCAATGAGAAGGGACTAGAGAATAACACACTAAGCATGGCATCCAAGGTAGAATTGGTATCTCTTTGGATTTTCACAAAAAGTAAAAGCAGATATGCTAGATCCAAAAGGCAGAAGAGCGATATCGGAAGCTGGTGACTTAATCTATAGGGCTCCCCTTCTTTCAAGCACAGGGGCAATTGCCCACTGAACAAAACTGGGGTTCTGGTAGCAAGGAATGTGTGGAGGGCCTGTTGGATAGGCAACCAATAGACTTTGCCATCCCTACTGAGTTGTAACCTTGCAGGGCACTCGCATGAACCTCACACGTAGCAACTTCCCTTCCTTTCTCCATTCTGGCAGTTTCAACTTATTGGTTTTTTGCTGATGCACCTGACTATTGCTTCAGCCACCCCTGGGAGGGTCTTTTCAGAAGAAGTATCTGCAGTATCATTTCCCTGTAGATTACACCTGCCTTTATTTCTTCTGCCCATTGAGAAGAGATCAGTGCCCTGTTGAAGAAGATTACTCAACCCCTCTAAGTGAGGATAACTAATGGAAGTATTGCTTTTGTGTTTCATTGATCTGAAAGGAATTGGGATTGGTTAAGCAATCCACACAACGTTCAATACTATATCTAATTTCATTATTGAAGGTTGCAACCCTGTAAAGTCACTACAAATTGATTAGTGTGATAGCAATCACTTTGGAAGATAAATTAATGAGAAAATGTTCATCCCTACAAAAATTTGCATCTGGGAATTAAATGAAAGTCCCAGGACATGCTAGCATTAGCCACATGGATGCATAGCTTCTGTAAGTATCGTGCCACTCAGAAAATAGATTGAAAAGGGCACACACTAAATTAACTATTCTACCATGACATCCAAAGACCAGCCTGTCTCTAGAAATACTACTTGAATGCATTAGCACAGAATTTTGTAAAGTTAAGGGATATAATGCCAAAAACATTCTGCGTTTAAATGACCATTTCAACATGATGGTACTTTTTTCTTCTTAATTATATTTAAATCCATGTTAGTTAACATATAGTGTAATAATGATTTCAGGAGTAGAATCTACTGATTCATCACGTACATATAACACCCAGTGCTCATCCCAACAAGTGTCCTCCTTAATGCCCATCACCCATTTAGCCCATTCCCCCCCACCTACCTCCCCTCTAGCAACCCTTAGTTCTCTTTATTTAAGAATCTCTTATGGTTTGCCTCCCTCTCCATTTTTATCTTATTTTTCCTTTCCTTCCCCTATGTTCATCTGTTTTGTATCCCGAATCCCACATGAATGAAATCATATGATATTTGTCTTTCTCATCCTGTTGGTTTTGCTTAGGATAATACACTCTAGTTCCATCCACATAATTGCAAATGGCAAGATTCCATTCTTTTTGATAACCAAGTACTATTCCATTGTGTATATATACCACAGCTGCTTTATCCATTCATAATTCAATGGACATTTGGGCTCTTTCCGTACTTTGGTTGTTGTCAGTAGTGTTGCCGTATGCTAATAGTGCTGGCTATTGGGGAGCATGTGCCCCTTCAAATCAGCATGTTTGTATCCGTTGGATAAATACCTAGTAGTGCAGTTGCTGGGTCATAAGGTAGTTCTATTTTTAATTTTTTGAGGAATCTCCATACTGTTCTCCAAAGTGGCTAAACCAGTTTGCATTCCCACCAACAGTGCAAAAGTGTTTGCCCCACACTCATCAACATTTATTGTTGCCTGAGTTGTTAATTTTAGCCATTCTAACAGGTGTGAGGTGGTATCTCATTGTGGTTGTGACTTGTATTACCCTGATAATGAGTGATGTTGAGCATCTTTTCATGTGTCTGTTAGCCATCTGGATGTCTTTGGAAAAGTGTATGCTCATATCTTTTGCTCGTTTCTTTACTGGAGTATTTGTTTTTTGAGTGTTGTGTTTGATAGGCTTCTTTTTAATTGGTAAGTACAGTTACAAAGTTTTGGCAAGTGCTACTAGTAGATAGGTTGAATGAACTAATACTAAGGAAAACTTTAACCATAAAGAATCAATTTGGACAAAAGTAGCAGATCCCTACTTTGGAGAGACTGCTCATCTTACTTTGCAGAATGATGCAACTAGATGGTGCTTTTACATAACTTCCCGTGAAGTGACAAAGGAAGGGACACTAACTACTCTGGGTATCTACTCTTATAAGTATGTTGCGCCAGGCCTACAGCAATGGGAAAGTTGCAAGTGAATTTCTTTCTTTCTTTTTTTTTTTTAAGTGAATTTATTTCTATACTCACTTCCAACTATACTTGGGCTGGGCATAGGGGTCCTAGCCCATTACTATATGGAATTTAGAAGTTTAGGAGAGGAGAGGCAGAAAAAGAAGTTGGAGGAAGATAAAAAAATCAGTTTACTTTAAGAGAATAAAGTAGAAAATTATTATATTAGACTTGAGATTTATATGTCTTTTAAATTTCCTTATAAAAACTCACATATTTTTAAGATGTCTTTACTTACTAAAACCTGTGTGTAGAATTATGATATCAAAACTAAATGTGGTTCTTAAAAGTTGCCTGTTCCAAGAGACAGTATCACACCATGGCTAAACCCCTGTGCTATATTGTTGAACTTGGATGGCAGCAAGTGCTACCATTTGACATATGAGTGATCTTTGAGAACCTTCGTAATTTGGCAAATTCTTGTTTTCTTGCTTGTAACATTGGTATTCATGGCTACATCATGGTGGTTGCAAGTAAGATAATGTTTGTGAAGTGCTTAATACAGAACTTGTCATGAAGTAAGTGTTCCAGGAATGGCGACTCCTGCTCTCACCCGTTGCTGATGATGATGACGACAGTGATGATGACCATAACAGTGACAGTAATTTCCACTACCAGCATCATCGTCATGTGGCCCGCATAGCACCTGATGTTTGAACTTGCTCTGAACCAGATGGTCTTTCCTCCTCTTCTCAAATGTCATCTTAATGACAAACTCATTGCCCTCCAAGGAAATCTATTTCCTGTTAAATAGCTTTTAATTTTAATTTTTTCCTTCAGTGAATTATACTCTTCCAATGTTCAATTCATTTGTTTCTCATCTTCTGCTTAAATTGTTTTAGTACTGGCACAGTCTTTATTTTTTCTTTGTCCAACCTTTCTGAAAAAAAAAATACTTTTATAGCACATATCAATTACCTTACAAATGCTTATACATTTTGATCCAGTAATGACATTTCCACTCATTTTATGATCTATAAAGAGCCAAATGTAATAAAATACTTAAATATTAAAACACAAACACTGATGTTGTACAAAAATCAGGCTAAGTGTTGGTTCATATTAAAGTCTGAACTCCACATATAAAATGGGCTTTGAGGGTATACCACCTTGTCAATATTCATGCAAGTTGAGAATATACTGCATTCTCCTTGAAAGTCTGAGCTGGTCATTCTCACTGTGGACTTCTACATTTGGATCTTTCATCTCTTTGTTTTATGGAAAGATGAGTTTTTTTTAATTCCATTCTGATTTTAGTATTATATGAATTAAGAGTTTTTCCACCAGCTAGAATTCCCAAGATCTATCTGGGGTGGAAGTTGAAGCCCCTAAGAGGTCAGTTAGACCATCACTGCATTTAATGGATGGAGTCCCAAAGGCTCAGAAAGGAGGTAGGGATGTACCCAAGTTCTACCAAGCCAAAGTCAGAATAAAAATCCAGAATTTTAGTCTTCTTCTATATCAACACACTATTTTTATGGTAAATTATTTTCTCATGACACTGTTCAGTACAATAAGTTGAGTGATGCTGGCCATTTCCCTCTCATGGGGAATAACTTCCTGGAAGGTATGTTAAGTTCTGGAGGGAATATAAAGCTCTAAAAGAAAGAAAGGGAGGGAGGGAGGAAGGAAAGAACGAACGAACGAACGAACTGGAGACAACAGTGGATAATGCAATGAGACCAGACTTAATTATGGCTGATCTCATCACTGAGATAATATTCTCTACTTCAGAAATCTACTATGAGAGTTAAATGAAGTAACTTCAGTGACCCACCTTGTGAACTATCAAGTAAGCTGTTGGTATGAAAACCTATGACAGAAATTGTACCCTGAATCCAGCTCATAGATCTAGTTTATTTCCCTCACACAGTATTTTTTTTCTCTTAGTATGAATTTTTATCATATTTAAATGTTTGAAGATTACACACTTTTTAAAAAAAATCTACATTTTCTAATTCTTGTTTAAAAGACATTTGGCAGAGTAGTTTGATACTTCTAAGGGCTGGAGCTGAGTAGAAGTTGCCTTCTTCAGATGGACATTTGTTCTCTGGTTTGCCACAGTCTCCACCAGGCACTATTGTCTCATACCCAAACTGGTTTAAGGCATTTATTTATATGATGAGGCTCTGAAGTCCCTTGAGGATACAGCCCTTGGTTTACGGAATAGAGAATGTATAAATCTCGCCATGCAGAGTTCAGAAATTAGGTTGGCTTCTTAAGATTCTTAGCCATTTATGATTCACTGTTCCTTAATATTTCTTTTTTGTTTTGGTTCTCTTTTGTGCCCCAGTTTCCCCAAGCAGTCTGGCTCCTGTGGGTTTTGAAATCATATGCAAGCACAGCGGCAAAAGAGAGCAGCATCAGAGCTTCTGGAGGCTGAGGCTCTGCCCTGCTACAGCCACACTCTCCCCTCCCTGAGGCTCCTAAAGCATGCTTTCTTTGGGTCTCTATTCTCTGACCACTACAGAACATTACTGGGGAAGCAGCAGATTGGGAAAAGAAAGTTGAAAATTTGGATTCAGCATTCTCTGCATGAGACAAAGAAAAGGTGGGGTGTGGCAGAATGTGGGATGGCAGACAAGTACAAGATTTGTCTGAAGAGGCTCTGTTACAATTTAGTTGCGACGAGAAGAGCCATGTCTCTGGTTAGTTGAGGAACCAAATGAAGGCTGAGGTGGTTTCTCCTCAGCAAGCAAAACAGCTTCAACTCCCAGCTGAACATATTGCACATAAAACAGTATTTTCCATGCCACTTGCATGGAACATGAGCATCTTGCTGTCTTTAATTAAGAAGTTAACTGGACCATGAAGTATTGCCCGAGTAAATAAAAGTGATTTGTACTAAGTCAGAGGGGTGCATAAGGCATCTTTGCATTTCTTTGTTCACACATAAATTATGGAGATTATTAAAAGATGGAAGGGTCATCTATAAGCCCATCTGCACTGGGAAGCTGATTGCCGTTCCCAAAATGTATCTCTCTTTTCGTGTGTTGGAATTTGTTGTGGACAATAGTGTGAACCAGCTGCTTACTCATTTTTTTTTTTTAAAGCAGACAAACAGTCTTGAGTAGATCGATGCTTAATACTATGGTTGGTGTGTTTGTTTGTTTATCCTGGGAAACAGAGATAGTTACTCGGAGGCTTTTGGTTGCCGTAGAATTAAAATGGGCTGATAGGGTTCATGTTCTTCTTTTAATTTGGGAGCGATTGACTGTGTATACTTTTCTTAAATGAAGGTCATGCTGCAAATATAAGAGTTACTGAGGGCTTTGGTCAGATGTTCCTTAGAACTGTAAAGGCCAGTTTTAGTAGTAGTTCCAAACTTCACATACAATCTGGCTAAGAACATCTGATTGTATGACTTGAGGGCCATTGGTCAGGGAGGCTGCCCCAAATTCTTTCTTACTGCCTGTTGTGATGCCCACAGGTCCACCATGCAGATCTCATTAATTCAAAGACTCAGAAATGTATATTCACGCCAACGCCCTACTGCAAATATTCCTTCTCCCCAAGTGCATGCAAACTTCCGCAAGGATTTGAGGTAGCTCATAACTACTTACAGTAACATAGTAACAACAGCTATAATGGGTTAAGATCAGGAAAAATATAAACTGGAATAGAAGGCAGAGGTGGAGACAGTGTAATAAAATACTTGAGACAAACTAGAGCACCTGTGTACTTCCTCTTGCTAAGCCTGGAGTTTGATTATGGAGTTTCCAAACAGAGAGGCACAGCCTGTTGGATGAAACCCTCTACATTTACCCTCCAGAGACTATACAATGTCCTGGATAGGAAGGGGAGTTAAGGCTGGCAGTTCGGTGTTCTAGAAAGTACACCAGATTCCAATTTAAGGAATCTGAATTTTCTTCTTAACTGTCCTGCTGATCAGCACTGAGCCCTCAGTTCTTTATCTGTGAGTTAAAGAGGTTGGACATGATCAGTGGTTTTCTATAATTATTTTTTTAAGTCATGGAATCTTTTTATAAGCCAAATTTATCCGAAACCCCCAAATCCAGACAAGATGGAAGTTCAGCTGCTATGTCTGTGCCATGGCTGGAGCCCTGCAGCCTGTTTTCTTACCCACCCAGTGTCCCTGTCACCAGCCGCACGATGCCTACATGCCAGGAGGGTTCCACAGGCCACAGTCTGAGAACTACCAGACTGGATGAAAACCTGGCTTTGCTTCAGCTAGGTCTCTGCTCAGATGGCACTTTCTCATGGATACCTTCCTTGATCACTCTGTCAAGAATATATCCCTTACCTACTAGCTTTGTTTTCCTCATGGTGTTATCATATGAATTACACAGGTATATCTATTTCTATCTTTATATTCTATGTATTCTGTCATATAATTATATATTTATATACTTAACCTCTTTGCCACCGCTATTACTTTATGATCTCCATGATGGCAGGGACATCGAAAGGCACTTACTAAGGGATATTTAAGAGCAGGCTCTGGAACACCACCTTCCTGGAATAAAATCCTGACTCCTGAGCAAATTCTTTGACCTTTTCTCTGCTTCACTTTCCTCATTTATAAAATGGACATAGGAATAGCACTACCTCATAAGCATATTATAGGATCATAGGAGTTCATTTCTTTCACATAATTATGTAAATTTTGCTGCTTATCGAACAGTACCTGGGTAGAGCACTATATGAAATTTCAGTATAATAATTTATTTTTTGCTTTGTTTCCCATTGCATTCCTGTTTCTAGACCAGTGCACGTCCCAGGGAAATAAAGCAGGTTGTGTGATTGTGTGTGGGTGTGTTTAAGTAAGTGAATGGATGTTTTCTTAGGATACTGCTGGCTCAAAGATTCTCTAAAAGCTTCTCGTCTCAGGTAGAGAGACAAAGACAAGTTCTCTTTTATGGGGCCTTCTAGATTGATTGGTTCTAGAGTGAACCAGCCACACACCACATATTCTATTATGTAGACGAGGACATGAACGGCTATGTGGCATGAGGCCACAGGCAAGTGGGGCCAACTAGGTGCAAGAGATAAAAGTGATATGAAAGGTACTAAAAGCCCTTCTTCCCCTACTTTGCAGTTTGGCCCTGCTGTACGTCTTGATTCATGCCATCCACAGGCCAATGTGAGCTCCCAAGGGTGGAGCTGTGTGTTACAGACAGGAAAGTTTAAGAGAATGAAATTAGCCCTTCCAGCCCTTCCAGCCCTTCCAGCCCTTCCAGCCCTTCAAATCTTTGAGCTTCTCTTCATCATCACTATGGCATATCAGCGTTGTCTAACTCCTGGTTTCACGAACATCCCAGCAGCCGATAATGACTAGTCAGTGCAGGGACGTTTCGTGCTTATCTCATAAACAACATTTAGGAGGGCAGCAGAGTCTCCTGTGGTTTGGTTTATGTTCCTTTAATGGTAGGAAGAGTCCTACTTGAGCTAGGTGGCATCTCTTAGCCAATGATATTTGCTAAGTTTTGGGGAGTATGATGGAGAGAGGAGCAAACTGTAAGGAAGAAGAATGTAATGCATTCATAAAAGTTTTATTGTTCTTCACTCCGAAAGGGTTGGCAAAAATATCACTTAAAAAAAATTGCCTCAATCAAACCATACTCCTCTCCTGACAACTTTTGTCATACCCAGCACTTTATAATTGCAGTGGATATGTTGCACTGCTAGTCTCAATTTAAAAAAAAATGTTCATTTGTCATAAACGGTGATAATTTTTCAGGAGATATATTTCCGAGGCTGGAAAAAAAAATTCCTGTTTGCCATATGAAGATACAAGCAACTACTTCCTCTTACTTTGGTTTGATCCCCATCAGCAGCTGAGCATAGCCTTTTTGATGCCGTGCTCGGTAAATTATCACCAGCGATGTTTTAAATGGCAGTTGCTTAAATTATGAGTGCAGGACGTTCCATTTCCATGAATGATTCTGTTTTTATCAGCAGTGATTCTGCCTCTAGGCTAATACCAAATGGTCCACCAAGTAAATGAGGCTTTTAAGACTAATAAATATTTTGCAGATGTACTTGTTGCATTTTGGAGAAAGTGGAAGAAGAAGCAGTAGACTGATTAAAAAAAACAAAAACAAAAAAACACCATGTTGAAAAAATGAGACAAGTAGACTACTCTGTTTTTTCCCCTTGTTTTGTGCAATAAGGTAGATTTCTCTCTACCTCGTAAGCCACAGCTTTCATTTTGTAACATCAGAGTCCTGGAAATAAAAAGTAACATCTCTACAGTAATAGATAAGTACAGATGGCCCGATAATTGCAGTTTTCCAATTTTAAACTGTGTAGATTGGTTTTAGCACTCTGTTAAGGCTCCGACAGTTATGTTAAGAAATATGAGAGGAATGTTACAGAACGATGAATTATCCTTAAGTAGCACCCCCATTAATAGTTGAGAAATACATGAATACTCATATCATTGGATGGATGTATAGTTTCAGTGTTTGTTAACAGAGGTTTTTCATTTATTTCTCAGCATTCTCAATAATGTTTTTCTTGTCTTCCCGTGTGAGTTTCCTGAGACGTGGAATCCTCCCCATGCTTTTGACTGTTGCCACAAAGAGTTCACTGCATCACAAAATGTTTCTTTCATCATATCTAAGCAGCACTCTAGTTAGGGAGATACAGGAAGAAGTTTAATGAAAAGAAAACCAAATTTGACATTGTGTCAGAGTTAGTATATAAAGATGGCCAGTGCCAGCTGGATTGTGCAAGACAATTACCCACCCTCTGTGGGTGAAGTAGTGGGAACTGTTTCTGTCAGGGTTCCTACAACCCCAGCTGGACCCTGGGCTCATTATCGTGTGGAATCCAGCAATGTGGATTATATGGACAGGTTACCTGGTTTTGACTTTTAAGTTGGCTCATATGGCAAAAAGTGCATCTACTTGAAAATCACCCCTGAAAAGTCCTTAACACCACCACAAAGTATAGTATCCATGGCTTCATGTACATAACCTTACACAATAAACTTAAGGCCAGGAAAACCACTGAGGCTAGGCTAAGTAGAGGAATAAAAGACTACAGATGCCGGGAGTATTCTGTTGAGGAACTAACAAATTGCTACCAGGAATTTGAGAGTGGTTAGACAATTTTAGTATTGCTGAGGATATGCAAGGTTTCACTGTGTTCTTTTAATATTGACTATCTGTAACTTTAATACATATTAAAAGATTTGCTGTTCTGGAGATTAAGCGAACTAATAGGTACCAAATCGCCTAGCAGAGATTTCTGCCCATAGTAATTGCCCATATATGTGGGCTGAATTTGAATCTAAATAATGTGTTTAGGCCCTCATGTTGTAATAGCTAACGGCCACAGTTCTAATGTAAAATTATATTTTATTCCTTATAGTAACCGTAGAAGGAACCTATCATTTTGATCCTCTCTTTAGAGATGAGCAAATACAAGGGTTAATGGAGAACACACCCCTGACATTCCAACCCATGTTGTCGTGACCACCCATATTCTTGACTGGGATGCATATTACCTTGGATGGTAAATGGTACTTAGATGTAAGCCGGTGCTGTTTACCTGACCTGCTTTCCCTCCAACCCATATAGAAACATGCAGGAACCTTGCCAGTTGCATGAAAAGGAGAGCGTCTTATTTCTTTTTCCTGCCAACTGCTGTCTGGCCATTCCTTAGTCCCTTTCAGATGGCCTCTGTTCTCTAGGCTTGCCTCACATAGTCACAGCTTCCTTCGGAAGCCATTATTTTCCCCAAGGCACTCGTCTCCCACTACACCATTACTTTTCCCTGGCCATGCCTTGTGTTAGAATGTTATTACAGTATCTGTTTAGAAATAACCAAGGATCCATGTGCAGAATTAGTCTGACTCTGGGAAAATGCCAGGATATTCCCAAAATCTTAAGTTCTATAGCTCTGACTTTGTCCAGAAGCTTAGACTACAAGTTACCGGTTCGTCATCCTGAGCCCATCAAAATGAAACAAATATAAAGTTGTAAAGATATCTAGATATTTCAGATTTCCAAAGATCTGGCCTTTCTTAACTCTGGTTCTTGATGTGAAACTACAGAACACAGAAAATATGATTGACTGTGTCCCCAGTTCTTCCTTTTCATCGAATAGCTGGTAGCATCATAGATTCATAGGAGAGAATTAATTTGTTACATGTAATGGATGTCTTAGGGCGTTAGGGCTTGATCACCTCTGGGAACCCCTTTGGAGATAGGATTCTGTCTTCTTTATTATAAATTCAACTTCTCTTACAAGTTCTTCAAATAAAGTACGTACAAGATCCCACTACCATTCTTATTCCTTGAACTGTTTCTTCATTTCTTATCAACCTCAGCTGATACTTGCTGTAGTACCCCTACAGTGCAATAAGGAGTTTTGAGTTGCTTTTCCCTGTCTTGTTTGTTTCTTTTTGAGAGAGAACTTGCACATGCTCATGCAAGAGGGAGGTGGGGGTGGGTGGAGACTGGGAGACACAGAATCCGAAGCAGGCTCCGCACTGTCAGCGCAGAGCCTGATGTTGGGCTCGAACTCACAAACAGTGAGATCATGACCTGAGCCAAAGTTGGGTGCTTAACCGACTGAGCCACCCAGGCACCCATGCAGTAAGTGTTTTTGGATAGAATTTTCTTCTTCTTTTAAGATGAACACTAATCTTTCTTCACCTTCAGGTATTATAGTGGGTGTGCATGGCAGTCAGTGTAAGAATGTACACTGTTAATTTCTATGTTTTCTTGATCCAGTAGTCATTAATGGCAGGCTAGAGAATAAATGAATTGTTTTCCTGATCTTTTGTATAATTGGCAATTAAATGCAGATACTGTATTTGGACACCATCTATCTGTCCATCATTCTGTGTTTTTTTTACAGTGAAGGTTTACATGATGAACTTGTCTGGTCCTACCCACCTCCATCAAGCCATCTGGTGTGCCCCACACTACACCAGCAGTGCACAAAAGTGGAACTCTGACTTTCCCATGTGTTCACAGTCTTGGTGTAACTAACCTTTCTGTGTGTTCAGTCTTAGTGTCACACTGCTTGCCTTTGCTCGGCCTCTACTCCATTTCTGAATTGCTCTTGGCTTTCCCCACATCTAAATCATCCTTTTGTTGTGGCCTTGCCCTGAGCTGGTTCATTAGACTCAGTTCTGCTTCTCCAACTTTGACGTATACATTCTTCTTTGACGGTGGTGAGTGAGTTCTCCCTATTTGATTCTACAGCCTTCAACTATCCTGGATTATCATCCTACCTCCTCTCCTCTAGACCCTATGTGGAAATGTCTCTTTCTTGGGAAATCTTGAAACATGGTGATCATGAAGGCAATACAACATAGTAGCAAAGTACATGTGATTGAAAGAGTAAAATGAAGTTTGAAGCTTGGCTCTGCTATTTCACCGCTTTGTAACTTGGGCCATAATACTTGATGTCTTAAGCTTTAATTTCTCTGTCCATAATATGGAGTAACTATAGTATCATACAGTTATTTTAAAAATATCATGAGAAGACAGTGCTCAGAGCACTGCCCGGCACTTCGGCCCTATAAACCCACACTATTATAATTAAAAGCTTTAAGGATAGAAGAGAACCTGGAGGTAGGTCTTGAAGGATTGGTAGCTTGGGTACCATTGTCATTGAAAATATAAATAAGGTTCCTTATATTCATCTCCATTTATTAATTCCACTAACATTGGTCAGAAGACAGATTTTGAATCTTACCAAAATTGCACTCTCTGAGCTGAAGCAAAAGGAAAGGGAAATCTCTTTCCCAGAAGCCAAAAGCCATTTCCTGAGAGGTGTCTGTCCAACCCATACATACAAACGCTGCTGTGATGGTTTCATCAGAGGTTGTTGAGAATATCACACACCAATGTTAGCCTTAAAGAATGGTACTGGGGCTATTGCCTCCTGGTTCACGGGGTGTACCCACAAGGAAAAATAGAAACAAAAGCAAAGGTAGGTAGCCCCACTTGGCACAGTTGATTGACTTTAATAGGTCCTGATTAGGCTGCTCATATTCCATGAAATTAAAAAGCTTACAAATGTTATGAGCCATTACCCTTCCATTTAAGGGAGCTTATGACATGTTAGCAACATTTAATGAAATTCTTTTCAAAATGCCATCGGCAGGCTCAATAAGATTCCATGTTGAAATTCAACTTGAAGAATTGTTTGAGAAAGTTTATTCTCCGGCTACCTGTCTTTGTAATGTATGGAACCCACCTCAATACCAAAAGTAGTTTCTCTTCAGTCAGAAGGTGATTTGCAGGTACCAAGAAGTGTTTCTGCTTTGGCCAGGAGAGTATTTGCCAGTTTAAGAGGAGATTACAGAGATTGCCTTATTTGTGTTTGTGCTTACAGTGGGAGCTCTGAATAGCCTGCATTTTCAGACACTGACAAATTTTAAAACTTAAGTCCTTTCTGTTTAATTCTATTTGCTGAAGATCTACAGTAGTCTAGCAAATGCTCCAAAATGTTATTGCCTGCCCTGTCTTCAGTGAGCTCTTACAATATAATTTGGGAGATAAGACTTTGTGCAAGAAGACAATTAAAGCATAGGAAATGAGATGATTAAATCCTAGATTACATGGCACTGATTATTTATATAATAAAAGTTCAGAAAATAAAAATATTATAGTCAGTTGAGTGGGACTTTTTACAGAGTGTAAGAAAGATGAGTAGTGAGACACAAGTGATTTGGGAAGAATACTTTCTGCTAAATCTTGCATTTTAACTTTTATGATGGGATATTTAATAGCAATATCCATAATTTTGTCTGTTTGATTCTAAAGGATTACTAGCCATATGTACTTCGTATACATTTTCCTTAAATCCTCTTGGCGGTCTTTAAAGGCAGATCATTTGATCTTCATTTTATAGGTGAAAGCTAGAGTGCAAAATAATTAGGTAATTCTCTCCAGCTGGTATGTGGAGTGGTTGGAATTCACATCCAGATATGAACTACCCCAAAGTGTGTTTTCTATCTCAGTATCAATCTGCTTCGGAGAACAGGCTATTTCAAGGCAGCCCCCATTCCATCCCTCTGCTTTATGAGCTCCTTGCAGGCAAGAGCCCTGGTGTAGGATTTATTCACCATTGTATTCATTTGTCTATCGCAGCCCTTGGCACTCAACAAATCTTTGTTGAGCAAATAGGTAACTGATCTGTTAAATAAGCACAACTCATAATTAAAATGCAACTTTATTTTTGTCTTTGCTTTTTCTTTGAAACATCGGCTAGGGGTGGTCTTCCCCTCTATCCCTCCTCTGAAAACTTGGCCAATCCCTAGTGGATTTTCTGCTTATTTAAAAATTATAAGCATTGTGTTGGTATTTTAAATGACAAAGGCTCAGTTCAGCAATTTTAAATATCTCATCTAAGGTATTTATCAACGCTTTAAACCTCATTCGGAATTAAATGTTTGGTTTTCTTCCCTGGATATCCTTTGTTGGTGGCTTCCTACTTTGGGGAAGAGGAGCATGACTCCAGCTGTGTCTACTCTCACCTTCTGATCTGCCAAGCTGCCGGCTATAGTTTTAGAACCTTCTTGGGGTAGTGGTGGTGGTACAGGGTGAGAGAGTTGTTCCTTGTCTGGGTGACTCTGTGCCCTCTGGGAGTAGTAGTTGGTTAAGCTGACTTCTTCCCTCATGAGGCATTTTCTGGATTCTTTTTAGCTTCTCAGTCCTGGAAGTACAATGCATCTCTTACAACCCCTATGAAAAAAATAGGCAAAACATTCCATTCCTGGACAGGCTGCTTCATCCCCCTTCCATTCCACACAGAAACCTCTTGTCTCCCAGAACGTTGTCTCCCTCCCCTTGGTAGGGCTTCTGATATCACCAGGACAGCTCTCTCTCCCACTTGGCCCATGTCTTGTTTCTGAAAAATAATCTACATCCTTTCCTTGACAGATTCGGAGAGCACACACTCGTTTTGAGTTAGCAGCTCTCTTCTACCTCCAGTACCTACACATCCCTCTCGTGCTAGGACACCCATGGCAAGATCTCAGATAGGATTAATTCCAGGCTCTTATTATTGAACTTAAGGTTAAAAAGTAGCAGCCCCCTCCAGAACTGTCTATTTGCAAATGCCTTCTCCTCCACCCCTTTGACCTTTGCATCTTCTTGAAACAGTATGGTGTTCTTGGATGTTTCCTCCATCGATTCTGCTTATTCTTCTCTGAAATCTTACTTTGGAATCACACATCAGTTATAGTTTGGTGCCTGGTTGAAACCTTTTTTTTTTTTTTAATTGAAGTATAATTGACATTAGTTTCAGGTGTATGCCATTTTGATGTTTTATTTATTTTTGAGACAGACAGAGCATGAGCAGGGGAGGGGCAGAGAGAGAGGGAGACACAGAATCCGAAGCAGGCTCCAGGTTCTGAGCTGTCAGCACAGAGCCTGACGCAAGGCCCGAACTCACAAACCATGAGATCATGACCTGAGCCAAAGTCGGACGCTTAACTGACTGCGCCACCCAGGCGCCCCAGGTGTATGCCATTTTGATGGGACATTAATGTACGTTGCAAAATAATCACCACAATAAGTCTGGGTATCATTTGTTACATAGTCACAATGTCTTCTCCTGTGGTGGGAACTTTTAAATTTTATACACTCTTAGCAACTTTCAAATATGCAATCCAAAATAACTGTATTATGGTCCCCATGTACTACGTTACATCCCTATGACTTATTTATAGCTAGAAGTTATACCTCTTTATCCCCTTCACTTCAGCTATCCCCCAACCACCCTTGTCTCTGGTAACCAATTTATATTCTCTGTATCTATGAATTTTGTTTATTTGTTCTGTTTTCTAATTTATACATATAAGTGAGTCATATGGTATTTGTCTATCTCTGCCTGCCTTACTTTACTTACCATAATGCCCTCAGGGTTTATCCATGTTGTCATAAATGGCAGGACGTTGTTCTTTTTTATGGCTGAGTAGTTTTCCATTGTAAATATATGCCTCATCTTCTTTATCTGTTCATCCATCAGTAGACACTTAGATGACTTTCCTATTTTGGCTACCATAAATGATGCTGCAGTGAACATAGGGGTGCATATATATCTTTGAATTAGTGTTTTCATGTTTTTGATAAATACCTAAAAGTGAAATTGGTAGATAATATATTTGTACTTTTAATTTTTTTAATGTTTATGTAATTTAAATAATTTAATGTTACATAAAATATAATATTTGAGTGAGAGAAAAAAGAGCATGAGAGGGGAAGGGACAGAGAGAGGGAGACAAAGGATCTGAAGCAGGCTCTGCACTGACAGCAAAGAGCCTGATGTGGGGCTTGAACTCATGAACTGTGAGATCATGACCTGAGATGAAGTTGGATGCTTAACCAACTAAGGCACCCAGGAGCTCCTGTACTTTACTTTTTGAAAAACTTCCATAGTGGCTGTAACAGTTTGCATTTCCACCAACAGTGCACAAAGGTTCTCTTTACTCCATATCCTCACCGACACTTGTTATTTCTTATTGATAATAGCCATCTGACAGCTATGAGGTGATATATCATTGTGGTTTCGATTCACATTTCCCTGATGATTAGTGATACTGAGCACCTTTACATGTACCTGTTGGCCATCTGTGTGTCTTCTTTGGAAAAATATTTGTTCATATCATCTGTCCATCTTTTGAATCAGATTATTTTTCATTACTGAGTTGTGTGAGTTCTTCGTATTTTTTGGAGATTAACTCTTTATCAGAAACATGATTTCAGAATATCTTCTCCTGTTCAGTAGATTGCCTTTTAATTTGGTTGATGGTTTCTTTCTCTTGGCAGATGCTTTTTAGTTTGATCTAGTCTCACTTGTTTAGTTTTGCTTCGTTTGCTCTTGCCTTTGGAGTCAGATCCAAATAACCATCACCAAGACCAGTATCAAGAAGCTTACTGCCTATATTTTCTTCTAGGAGCTTTATGATTTCAGGTCTTACATTAAGGTCATGAATCCATTTTGAATTCATTTTTGTATATGGTGTAAGATAGTGGTCCACCTTAATTCTTTTTCATATAGCTGTCCAGTTTTCCCAATACCACCTACTAAAGACACTGTCTTTCCCATTTTATATTCTTGGTTCCTTTGTTCCTAATAAATTAATTATCCATATATGCATGGGTTTATTTTTGGGCTCTCTATTCTGTTCCATTGATGTATGTATCTATGTTTAGGACAATACCAGACTGTTTTTATCATTGTACCTTTGTAATATAGTTTAAGATCAGGAAGCATGGTGCCTCCAAGATGTGTTCATCTTTCTCAACATTGCTTTGGCTTTTCAGGATCTTTTGTGGCTCTGTACAAATTTTATGACTGTTCTAATCCTGTAAAAAAAAAAGCCATTGGAATTTTGATAGGGACTGCATTGAATCTGTAGATTGCTTGGGGTTACTATGGACATTTTAATTATATTAATTGTTTTGAGTCATGAGCATGGAATATTTTTCCATTTATCTGTGTCTTCAGTTACTTTCATTAATGTCTTACAGTTTTCATCATCTTACATCTCCTCAGTTAAATTTATTCCTAGATATTTTATTCTTTTTCTTGCAATAGTAAATGAGATTGGTTTCCTAATTTCTCTTTCCAGTAGTTCATTGTTAGTGTATAAAACCACAACCAAGTTTTGTATATTGCTTTTGTACCTTCCAACGACCATATTTGTTTAGTAATTCTAATGGTTTTTCAGTGGAATCTTTAGTGTTTTATGTATCAAATCATGTCATCCTCAAATAGTGACAGTTTTACTTCTTTTTTAATCTGGATACCTTTTATGGTTTTTTTTCCCCTATCTAACTGATAAGATTAGGACTCTCAATACTGTGTTGAATAAATGGGGCATGGGTGTGCATCCTTGTCTCATTCCTGATCTAAAAGCTTTCAGCTCTTTACCATTGAGTATGACGTTGGCTGTGTGCTATATTATATGGAGGTATATTCTGTCTATATCTGATTTTTGGGGGTTGTTGAATTTTGTAAAATGTTTTTTCTGCTTTTATTAAGAAGATTACAAGGGGCTCCTGGGTGGCTCAGTCAGCTGAGCGTCCGACTTCGGCTCAGATCATGATCTCATGGTCTGTGAGTTTAAGCCCCGCATTGGGCTCTGGGCTGACAGGTCAGAGCCTGGAGCCTGCTTCAGATTCTGTGTCTCCCTCTCTCTCTGCCCCTCCCCCACTCATGCTCTGTCTCTCTCTCTGTCAAAAATGAATAAACATTAAAAAAATTTAAAAAAAAAGAAGAATACATGGTTTTTGTCCTTCATTTTGTTAATGTTGTGTATCACATTGATTGATTTGTGGATGTTGAACCACTTTTGCATCCCTGGAATAAATTGCATTTGGTTATGGTGCAAGATCCTTTTAATTGCTGAATTGTGTTTTTGAATTTGGTTTGCTAGTATTTTGTTGAGGATTTTTGCATCTATATCCATCAGGAATATTGGCTTGTAATTCTTTTATGGTGTCCTTGTCTAGTTTTGGTGTCAAGGTAATGCTGGCCTCATAAAATAAGTTTGGAAGAGTTCCTTCCACTTCAACTTTTTGGAAGAGTTGGAGAAGAATAGGTATTAAATCTTCTTTGCCTGTTGGTAGAATTCACCAGTGATGTGAAGCCATCTGGTCCTGGAGATTTGTTTGTTGGGAGTTTTTAAATTACTGATTTAATATCCGTACTACTAATCTGTCTACTCAGATTTCCATTTTCCATGAAACTGTATTTTTAGTATCTTCTTAAAAATTTTCCTTGATTGTCTAACAGGGTAAAATGAGTAGGAGTGCTGCCTTAGCTAGTCGTATTCTATCCTGTAAATAGCTTCTTGACAGCAGGATGGAAGGAAGAAAATGTTTATACCCACTCGGGATGCCCAAGTGAGTAGAAAGTGAAACAGTAATGTCAGTGTCCAGAAAAGAGGTGTTTCTGCTTTTATGACTTTTCTCACCCTCTCACTGCTCTAGGCCTGGAGAAGCACACTGGCTTTTTTTCTTGTAGGACTTAACTAACTGAAAGATGGTATGTTGTTCCTTGCTGCTGAGCTTCTATGGGCCTATTTTGGCATAGTTCCAGAAGGAATTCTTGGTTAATAAATTTTTCTCGGCTTTTTCAGATCCCCATGTATTTAGAATAACTCATTTGGTTTAACTGCCTTTGAATAAGGTAAGCTCAGTGGTTGGCAGAAGGTAATTCCACTGGATGTTAGGGTGATGTCATTTAGAGCAATTCAGTTTATATTTTTAAAGGAAAAAAGCAAGTATATAAAGAGCAGATGAGAAAAATTACAATGAAAAGTTGTTGTTTCCAATAGAACTGACCAGGATTTGGAATTGAATATGCTTTGCTTTGTGATTGTTGCTTTCTTTTGATACCTTATTTTGCTGACTCTGTTATCTTGGAGTATTCAAGGATGAGGGTCCAGAGTGACTTTTACTTCCTATACCTAGAGACTTCCCTTTCATGATTGCCTGGAGATAGCCTATGAGTTTCCTACCATTTCAATCTCTTATCTCTGTTCTTAGAGCTCAGTGATTGCTCTGTTCCCAGTATCTTATACAGAACAGGCACTGAGCAAGTGCTTATGAACTTAATGTGAATTAAGTTTGGGGACTTCATGTGAATTGAGGCACCTTTGTTTCTTCTTGCCCTGTGTCTTCTCTTATGTAACACTTAAAAGTCTCATAGCTCTTTCTGTTTGTTTAGCATTGTGTTAAACATTTGGATACGTTTTATGGCACAGAGCAGGTGCTCCATAAGTTATTATTATTGAATAAATTGACAGAGGAAACAAGAAGGGGAGTTAAGAATGGAGGAAGGAAAGGAAGGAAGGAATTTGGAAAGAGACATGCCTTCTACTGTGGTGTCCTGCCTTAGCCCCGTTTTTCAAGGTTTGTCCTATCCCTTTATCTTTGTCAGTTTCTCTTTTCCATTCTTAGTTCTTTTCTAAGTAATTCCTAATTGGAATTTAATTCTAATCAAGCTATAAATAACAGCTAATAATTTCATGTATTAAACTAAGTTGGTATGTGTATTATGGCAAAGGACCATAGGGGCCTCAAAAATCAAAATAGTAACTTGTGGCCCTTTAGCAGAGCCTTTGGGGAGACCCTGACAAAGAGCACCATGCGGTCCTTCTTAAGTAATAGCAAAGAAGGCCCCACTTACACTGCCCATATTTGTGTCCAACCTTTGTGTGTTGAGTGGTGATTCTGGGGGCTGTAGGAAAAAAAGGAAAATGTACCTGCTGGACTTGGTACACGTGGGTCACCCTCTTTTTGTGTGTTCCAACTCTGCCACATTTCAAAAGATGGATTTCCTTTGAAGGGCATAAAGTTATATTGGAAAAACCATAGTCTTTGGGACAATGTAGATCTCAGATAAATTGCTAAAGCTGTCAAAGCTTCATTTTACTCAATTGTAAAATGTGAACATGAGCTCATAGAGTCAAGAATCCTATAAGTACCATGTAGAACATTAACTGAATAATACATTTTCTCTTTTACATGTACAGCCCCCCTTCAAAATGTGGGTAACAGGTTTTGAGAGATTTTTAATTTGCCCAAAGCTTTATAAACAGTTAGGATTTTATCCCCAGACTCCCAGCTCTCAAGTCCATAACCTTGACATGGTGTCATATTGTTTAGCTATCACACACTTGATATGGCTACAAATAAGGTAGAAAAAAACGCATCTAAAACACTTAGCACAGTCTTTAGCACATTCTTGGCATTCAGATGATAGGAAGATATTATAATTGTTATTTATCTTATTTATGATTTATCCCTATATTTAATAGCAAGTTATTTAAAGGAGAGGTAAGAATTGCAAATTTTTTCTGAGGAAGGTCATTGATACACTAAATGTTTTTTGTTGTTGTTTTTTGTTTTGTTTTTTCCTCCAACCAATATTTGTGACAGTACTTGGGTATCCATCTTCCAGGAGATGTCTTCCCTTTTGTTTGTATACCCTTAACCAGGCCACATTACTTTTATTTATTTATTCTTTTAAGTAATCTCTTCATCTATGATGGGGCTTATACTCATGACCCAGAGATTAAGAGTCGCATACTCTACCAACTGAGGGAGCCAGGCGCCCCTAAACCACATCACTTAAATACACATTTAACGCCTATTTCCCTCTGAATATTCACTTGATAATCCTAGACCCTAAATGCTTCTTTGCATTATAAACTCATGATCAGTTTAAAAAGTATCAATCATTACTTTGCATCAGAGTTTGCTGTCTCGTCACATACCAAAGTGCTGGCCAAATCCTGATGGGCCATATTCTGCATAATAGAAGCAGTAATGTAGTAGTGTGTATTCACCCATTTGCCTTCTCACCAGCATGCTGGCCTTACAGAATTTAATGGCAATCAATTGTTCACATTTTCCACAAAGATGTCTTGAGCACCCCCTGGGTGCTGGGCAGGAAACTATGAGCTTCGAAGTACAATTTTTCCAAAGATTGACATTTTCTTAGTTCCGTGGAGTTAATAATCTAGTCCGGGAGATAAACAAAACAACAACAACAACAACAAAACAAATGTCAATTGTTCTTAAGAGCTATGAAGAAGACAGAGTATGAAGAGATGGTAACAGATGACAGAGAAGGGTCTAATTTAGATGTTGTTATAGAGAATATTTCTGAGACCCAAAGAAGCCAGCCATGGCAAGAGAAAGGAGGAAGATGTTTCAAACCAAAGGAATATGGATGCAAGGTTCTAAAGCTTGACATGTTCGAGGAGTAGAAAGAAGGCTAATGCAGTTGGAAAGGAAATTTGTACAAGCTGAGTACAACTAGTGGATTATGACAGCTACAACCAAAGCTGTATTGGTAATGTTGATAGGCTGGGGTTTTATCCTAAATGAGATAGAGAGTCAGAGATAGGATTTTTTTTTAAGTTCATTTATTTAATTTAAGAGAGAAAGAGAGATTGCGAGTGAGGGAGAGACAGAGAGGGAGAATCCCAAGCAGGCTCCCGTTGCGCAGAGCCTGATATGGAGCTTAAACACATGAAACCATGAGATCAGGACCTGAGCTGAAATCAAGAGTGGGATGTTCAACCGACTGAGCCACCCAGGCACCCCTCAGGGAGAATTTTAAGCTGGGAGAGGATGTGTGTTGTTTTTGTGACTGATGTGTAAAAAATGGATCACAGGAAGGAACAACAGCGGTATCAGGGACATTGGGGGAGACCTGTACAATGGTCCAACAGAGACATAATGGCAACTCCGAATGGGATGGTGGCAGAGAAGATGGGAGTAGAGAGACTTGGAAAGTATTTTGAAGGTACAGTTGACTGGAGCTACTGAGACAACTACTGGGAACACAAGGAGAGGAGAAAGAGAGGACTCAGTTTTGATTCTTGGATTTCTGTTGGAATGGTTGTGTGTGTGTGTGTGTGTGTGTGTGTGTTTTCATCTTGCCACGATCATAAATTAAATTCTTAGCATGAATGGAGGGCAGTGAAGGAGGACACCACGAGAAGGAGAGGGAAATGAAATCTACTATTAATGGAGCCCCTAATGTGTGTCAGGAACTCTGCTAACCTTGCATTTGCTATTTAATCTTCTACTTCATGGCAACACTATGCAGTAAAACTCATGACATGTACATTTTACATAGAAGGAAATGAAGGCTTAGAAAAGTTAAATAATTCACCAAAGGTTACAGAGTTGGCAAATGAGGAAACCAGAAATGGAAACCAGATCTTTCTGTTCCTAAAGTCTCATTTCTTTCTACAACATCAAGCTATTTCTGACGACTGAGCTAATTCCACATCACTCCATATTTTATTCCTTGAGAAGTGACTTGTATTATGGTAGGCATCTGTTGAATATTCATTATATACTGGTTAAGTGATAGATTTTAATCATCAGTGAAAACATTTGTCTTTAGTGAAATGCCACAGGTTTCAAACGCTGGTGAATGTAAAAAACCCAGTGTATTTAAAGATGGGTTGATCATAACAGTAGACAGAATATTAATGGCAAAGTTAGGGAGAAAAAACAGGTTTATTTGCCTGCCTACTGTGTGCAAACACTCCCTCCTCTCCCCATTATGCTTGGAGCCAAACTGGTGATGTGAAACATACATTTTCCCCATCCCCCAGAATACTTAAAACTTTAAATACAAGCCATACTGAAGGATGCTAACAGAAGTTCTAGGATTGATTGCCAAATAGTTGGTGTTAGAAGAGTTGAAAAGGAAGGAAGAGAATTCACTGTCTGCTAAGTTAGAGGATTCCATTCAGGGTTTGGAAAGATGACTTCTGTTCTGTTTGGCTTTGTATGTGTGTGTTTATCACACTTTGTGAGTCCGACTACTCTGGGCCTCGGCTACTTACAGTTTGAGCAACTTTACCTTGGGCAAGTGACTATATGTACCTTATATGGAAAAGAGGATACCTGTATAGACTAAATGTTATCAAAACTTTGGGGAGGAGTTAACAAATTATAAAACAGCAAGCTCACTTTGGAGGGTTTGTGTGTGTGTGTGTGTGTGTGTGTGTGTGCATGTGTGAGTGAACACTTACAGGCATATGCAAATGTATGTATGTGTTTTAGGAAGAAGTAGATGATGTTAATTTTTTTAATGCTTTTTGGCAAGGAACACCATTCCCAGGTTGACACAGCCCCCACTACTTCTCTTTGTCTTAAGCCAACCATTTCTCCTCTAGACAATAACTGGCTTACCTTTCAAGGTAGTTTAGTTTGCATTGCATCTATTAAACATAATCACCTTTGAATTCTACATCTAAATGCAAGAATTTATCAGGATGATATATCTGCATTATGGAAGTGCAATCTGACTTTCTGAAACCAGCTTGTGTAAGTGCGACCGGCTTTCTGGAAAAAAATAAGTTAAGCATTCCTTCATATACTGTCAAGGTAATATGCATTACACATATTAATTCATGTATTGCTTCTAGCAATCCAGTGGAAGTAGGCACTATTATTATTCCTCTATTACAGGTAAGAAACAGTGAGGTGAGCCTCAGAGAGGTGGAGTAACTTGTCTTAAAGCTGATAAGCTACACGACCAGCATTCCCATGCAGGCACTCTGAATTTAAAGCAAGCCTTAACCTCGAGTCCGTACTCTCTCCTTAATAGTAACCAACCTCATGACTTCTGCTTGGCTGCCTCAAGCACTGACTCACCAGAAGGAATTTCCCAGAGAATCACAGCAAATCAGGGGCAACTACAAAGCAAGAATTCCAAAACAGGAGATCTGACTACTAGTCCTCCATCTTTGGAGAGTGGAACCTGTAGACCATATGACCTAGATCTGTGAATTCAGGACTATAGAGGCAGGTATGTAAGATGTAGACCAAAGCCTGAAATCCAGATGAAGGCAAGGCAGAGTCCTAGATCTAGAAACCAAAGGAGATTCTCAGTCTAAGAAATGTCTCCAGGAAGAAGAAGCTGCTTATATATCAACAGGAACCCTGGCTGCCTTTGTCTAGACTAGGACATCTCAACTTCAGCATCATTGACATTTGGGATTGGAAAGTCCTTTATTATGAGGATCTCTCCAGTGCACTGTAGGATCACTGCCCTTTACCCAGTAGATGCTGGTAGCACCAAATATATACACCAGTCATGACACCCTCGAGTGCCTTTGTTGACAACCACTGATGTAGAAGAAGAAAGAATGCAAGAGAATCCATTCATTCATTCATTCAACAAATGCTTGCCAAATGCTAGTCAGTTTTAAATATCATGTGAGTTCAGATCCCTTTCATTTAAAAGTTGAGTAAAACAGCACTCCTGAATCACAGTACTTGTCTGGAAACTGGACAGTATCACAGTGCTGTGGAGGACATGTGCTGTAAGTCTAATCCATTTAGAGTTTGGGCATCTTTATTCTGGGCAAGTCACTAACTCTCTTTGAGCCACAGGAGCCCTGTCTGCAAACTAGAGATAATAATAATACCCAACACATGGGTTGGTTGTGAGGATTAAATGGGATAATAAAAGTAAGAGTCTAGGCCATAATGCCAGTCTCATGGGTTCGTACATAGTAAGTACTTGAGTGATCTTTATCATAGGTGATGTCTGTCATAACCCCTGGGACCCAAAGGTAGTCTTTGATGCTCTGAGCTGGCACTTGCTGAACCCACTTCTATGGCTTTACTCTCAGGACAAACATTCAAAACATGTCCAGTCAAGTGGCTGTTCTGTGATTATAGGGAAACTTCCACAAACTGTGGTAGACCCTGTGGAGTCCATCCAAAGAGTGGACTGGCTCCATTTCCAGTGCAATTTTGTCATTAAAGGATTTAAGAGATTAACAGCATCTCTTCAAGAAGCAGCTTGGAAAGCTCAGCTGGGTGTATTCCAGTGAAGAGGGATTTTCTAAATTAATTCTCCTCTTTGGGGAACAAGATGAGTGTGTATTACAGAAATAAAGAGGGGGACCTGAACGTCAAACTAACAAGGAGTGGTTACTTAGTCAAAGTGATATCCCCTAGTCTAGTTGACGTTAGCAAGAAAATCAAAGAGAAGCAGCAGGCAAGATGTATCATTATCTTGTCTTTCCATAGTCCAGGGAGAAATTTGAATATTGTTCAGTAAAGAGCCAGCCTGGCTAGTAAAGAGTGTCCTTCTAATCCTTAACCCTGTAAGTAATTTCCTGTGGGAACTTTGGGTGGATCACTCAACCTACCTGGATATCAGTTTATCTCTCAAATAAGAAAATTACTTGAGGACTGCCAGATTATGAAATTCAGTTTTCAGTCATTTCTTCCCTACAAGTCTGGAATGTCCAGACATGGATGGTAGTCTCCCTACACTCCACATTTCTCCGTCTGAGCCTTCCACATAAACTCAGTGAGGGCTTCTGAAGGTTTCAGAGCAAGGGGTGGGCTAGAGTAACCAGACACAGCATTTTCTTCATTCCCTAAAATTAGAATTTTCTGAATTCCAACTCCTCCCACCCCTCCCAAATTGGGACAGGACACTATTGTAATAACAGTTGCTTAGGGACTGGGAAAAGAATCCAGTAAGATATTGGGAGAAAATAAAAGGACATTTATCAAGGTTGATGGTAATAATGGCTTGTTCTACATTATTAGACATCTCGTGTTCAACCACTACACAACGCTCTTGCAAAGTGTGTTTGCCATCCCACTGTCTTCAGAACATTGAATAGAAAGGTTTTTGGTTAACGGGTATACTCCCATCAATCCCAGGCATCACCACTCACTGTTATTTGGCCCATGAGGTAGGTCATTTGGGTTTTGTTCCCACCCAGTATGAAATAAATACAGTGTTGGCATGTTAGCTGGAGCAAAACAAAAATAAAGGTCAGATTGGTTTTACACTTGGCCAAGAAGGTAAAAGGTAGGTTTCTGAAAAGGCCAAAGAAAAAGCAACTATTCTAGATAAGGGCATTTCCCCCATAACTATGGACACTGGGATATTTCATCAGGAAGTAATAGCAGTGATGATATTTGTTGATATTATTATGAGTTCTGAATTTCAATATGTATATGCATAAAATGATATTAGTAACTGCTGTTATCACTGACCGTGTTAGGTTGCCATTCCATTATTTCCCTTAATCTTAACCCATTGAGAAGTGGATATGAATAGCCTCACCTTTTAGGAAAAGAAAGATTCTAGCAAGGTGAGGTGACTTGCCTGAGGTCACAGAGCTGGCCCATGGAGTCTTTTAACTGTGTGAGCTATTCAGGTGCCAGCTCAGCTGTGAACTCTGTAAGCTGTGTCTCCTTTTAGCACATCACTTCCTTTGACCATGAAATAAGGAGGTTGGATCAGATAGTTCTTGAAATCCATCCTTGTTTTAATATTCCATTATTCTGGGTAGTAAATGTTTTATTTAGGTATGTATCCCATGAAATGAAAATACTTAATAATGTAATGAGAATGAGACTACTGTGTGTTTTAATACCAGGGGACAGTAGATTCTATGTCCCCACACCCAGGCTTTATCGAAGTCCTTTCAGGGCACTGGGTGACACAGTTGGTTAAATGTCCAACTCTTGATTTTAGCTCAGGTCATGATCTCACCATTTGTGAGTTGGAGCCCTGTACAGACAGTGTGGAGCCTACTTGGGATATTCTCTCTCTCTCTCTCTCTCTCTCTCTCTCTCTCTCTTTCTGCCCCTTCCTTGCTCATGTGTGCACACATACATTCTGTCTCTCTCAGAATAAATAAATAAACATTTTTAAAAAGTCGTTTCAGGGGTGCCTGGGTGGTTCAGTCAGTTAAGTATCTGATGCTTGGTTTTTGCTCAGGTCATGATCTCACTGTTTGTGAGTTCAAGCCCTGTGTCAGGCTTTACACTGACAGTGTGGAGCCTCCTTGGAATTCTCTCTCTCCCCCCTGTCTCTGCCTCTCCTGCACTTGCTCACTCTCTCTCTCTTGCAAAATAAATAAATATATTTTTTTAAAAAAAAGGGTAATTTCTGTTGCTGCAGAGAAAAGAAAGAGAAATGTACTAAGAGCAATGGATTAACATGGAGTCAAGAGCCTTGGGCTATGACCAAGACTGTAAGCATCTTGAGACCTTAGTTTTGTCATCTAGCAAATGGGGATCACACATGCTTAGCTTGTCATGCAGGTTCAGAGGTGGAAGCTTGTGTGGGTGGCAGAGTTGTACACTGGAGGATACTGAGAGAGTTGAGGTGACAAAATAAAGGCGATGAGGAAGGAGTCCACAGCAGGAAACCCAGCTTCAGATCCTGGTTCTGTAACTAACCAGCGTGTCACATGAGTGCCAGCTTCTCAATTTTAAAAATGAAAGCATTAGTTTAGATTAGAATTTTTAAAACTATCTGTCAAGGATTCTTTAAAAATGTCTGAGAGGTATCCATCTTAAAAATATGGCATACTCTGTCCCCCCTTAGATATTAATGTTAGGGTATTCTAAGATGCTCTGCAATAGAGAAACACATTTGATTTTATTTAATTTCTTTGCCAAATTAGATTGACCATGGAACTCCTTTTTTCAGGAATACTTATTACCATATCATAAAACATAACTGGAAAATTCAGAATTAGATGGTGTGGTTCTCTAAAAAAATTATTTATGGAAGGAGATTCTGATGTATCTACTGTATCTTTGTTACATATACAAGTGTTGAGGGTCATTTTTATTCTCTTCTTTTTTTCTCACATAAAATTAAGTTTGCCTCATTAGTTGGAGGGCCAACAGGCATGTATACATTTGTATGTGCATGTGTGTATTTTATTAGAAAGTTTTTGAAGGCCAGTGTGCCTACCACTTTGGTATATTCTATGGACAATGGAAGAACAATGTAAAATATAGTTATTTAACCTCCACTGTGGACTTTATTATCCATAGGAGAAGTCCTAATGCTGAATGATTTTTAGATTATTCCATTGAATTCTGTGGCACTAAATGCAATAGAGGCAAAAAAAAAATAGATCATCATGGACTGAAGTTGTTAGAGAAAACTTTATGGAACAAATGAAAATTGTCTAGACCTTGAAAATTTGCGAAATGTGTTGTTTTCGGGTAGGAATAATATGGAATAGACAGGAATGGAGCCAGGATTTGAAGGGCAAGAAAAGTATCATAAGTTATTCAGCAAAGAAATCACATGGGGCAAAATATACTTTAGTAGAGAGAGATCTGGGAGGTGAAATCAGCAGGAGGCCATTGGTATAATCCCAGGACAGGTGACTGGATAAAGTGTGGCATTGTCTCGCAGGAAGAAATACACTGGTTTTCAAACAAGAAAAGTCACATTTGTTTCTTAATGAGTAAAAATTCCCCACCTTTATAAACACATCATAATTAATTCAATGATTTATTTTAAAGTAATTGTTTAGTTTTTGGCACTATCTGCTGCAGCTACCCATTTCCCCTCCACAGAGACAGTCATAATGACCAGTGTGCATCCTTCAAGAGCAAGTTTCTCAACCTTGGCACTGTTGATATTTGGAGATGGAGAAGTCATTGTTGTGGGGACAGTCCTGTGCATTGTAGGATGTTTAGCAGCATCCTTAGCCACTACCCACCATATGACAGCAGCATTCCCCCCTCCTCAGTTGTGACAACTGAAAACAACCTCTGACAATGCCATATATCCCTTGGGGGACAAAAACCATTCTGGTTGAGAACCACTGTTACAGACATGTTTTATAAAGAAGAATCACTGTACAAAAAGATGGAGGTGATGCTGGTAGGATTTTTATATAAATAAAGAAGAGGAAAACTGAAAATTAGCTTCAAGGACTCAGGCATATGTAAATGGAAAAAGACTAAAATCTCTGTCCATTATCATGCCTTTTGTGGCAAAGATCAAAATATGCAGACTTAAACTGGCTTGAACAGGAAGGAAACCTATTTGCTCCTCTGACAGATGATCTTGAGGCAAGTCACATTCCAGGTATGGGTGACTCAGTAGCTCTTGGTGTCATCATGGACTTGATTCTTCCTGGACTTTGGGGCCTGTCACCCATGGCATTGTGCTGATTCCCTTCTGGGCTATAGGACGGTGATTGGCAGCAACTGTGTCTAACTGCTTCCTTATTTTGTCCAGTGATAGACAAATAGCCTGACTCACTTTCCCAAGAACCATCACAAACCTTCTCTTCATGTATTGTTGACCCCAGTTGACTTAGCACCTCTACTCTACACCCCAGTCCCTGAGCCTCTCACTGACAGTATGGATAAGATCAGATTGATGGAGTGGATGTCGGGTTTTTAACCATGGTATCCACTGCACAATCTTTGAAAGAAAAGAGATAGATAAGTATGGCCTATCGTGAATTGGGGGTCGTACCTCCTACATTTTGAGCTAATCACCATTCATATAAATTTAGTGTTTGGGTTAGCAAAAATTCCAAACTGAATAGAAGCTGGTTCGTGAAAACATCCAAGGATGAATCTGCTGAGCAAGCAAGGAAGACAAAAAGAAAGCATAAAAGGCCAAAGACTATAATTGTGGAAGAAATTGAATATTGATAATTAAGTCATAGTTTGAGAGGTTTGGTCTTCCTTGTAAAGGGAGCTGGCTCAACTACTTGCTGAGCATGTGATCTCAGCCAAGTCACTTTTCCTCTCTGATTGTCTTCCTCATTTGTAAGATTGGGAAAATAAGACCTGCCTCATAACTCTGGTGGGATGATTAAGTGAGGCGGTGTGCCCCCACAAGTGATGTGTGTTGGAAAGCATCAGTGAATGGTCACTGGTAGGGGCAGCTGAGGTGACTGTCCCTGAGCTGGGGAGTAAACAGAGTGAGTGTGAGGAGTAGAAGAGAGGCCACTGGACAAGAGCAGATCCTGTGAGCTTGCAGGAGGCGGTGACTGCTCCATAGTTTCCAGAAGAACCTTAAATAATGTTCTAAAATTCCCTGTCTCTGGGTAAGCATCACAGCACTTTAAAATTTACTTCTGCCTTGAGCTATTTAAGGAGCTTTCAACTTAGAAAATTGCCAGCTCAGACAGGAAGTTATTTAGTCCATCTCTTTTTTCACCACCCCATTCCCTTCCCTATGTCAAAAGTCAAAAATCAATTGCTTAAACTCCTAGGTGAATAAGTAAATAAACAAACCCAAATATGAGAAATACATATGTTTAACATTTTGGGGAATATTTATTACTCCACGAGCATTTAGGTATGGTATTACCTTGTACAAGGTACACTATCATCTTTGATCACAGATTGTTGCTAAAGGAAAACATCTGTTCCATGGGATTTTTTTCTCAGTAAAACAGGATGTAGAAGATGTATGTCCATCAGCAAAGCAGGATGTGCTCAGATCATCAGCCTAGATGCAAATGTGGTGGTACTTTATAGCCCTGTATTTTATATGCCTGTTTACAATTTAACATACTTTGCTATAAATTTTCATTCATTCCATCAAACACACAATTGTCAAGCACTTGTTACATGCAGGATATGGACTTGGCTTGGCGTCTGTACAGACATTCCCAGGTGGGGTAGAGGATAGAGACCTAGAAGTGTTAGCATCTACTAGGCATATATTCTACTCAAGTAAAATGAGCTAGAAATAGGATATGCTAGATAGAAATATGTGTGTTATTTTGTCTCATCCACTTAACCACCTCATTGCACTATGCCAAGGTCACTGTGTCTGCTGTGAATGGAGGCATCGGTTTTTCTTTGGTGACATGATCTTTAGGTACTTCGTTCAAACACTAAATATTCATTAATTGCTGCTCAAGCTCTTGGTTATCTGTGCCATTGCCTAAACTCAGAGCTGATGGGCTGTTGGACTGAAATTCTCATGTCTAATTCTGACTGTGGTGCCCAGACTCTTTCTGCTAAATGACCCTACTTCACAGGTGGACAAAATCATCACTGCCATCAAGAAATTTACTGCCTCATAGGCGAGTGAAAACTGAACACAAATAACCGTTATCATCATCATAAAAACAAGCAGTATATTGAAGCCAGGAAGCAGTACAAATGTTGTACATACATTGACCCACTCCATCTTCACAATACAGCCCATGAGGTTTCTACCATGATTAGATCAATGTTACAGATGGGGGAAACTGAGGTGCGGAAAATATAAGTAAAAACTCATGTACAGAATTAGAAGTGAATCCAGGATTTAAAACCACTCATCTCTCTCTTATAACTCATAACCACTGTGCTTTGTCTCATAACCGTACTACAAGGTTATAAGTGCACATATCCTAAGAGAGAAGCACAGATAAATTGTATTTCTTAGCTGAGTAAATGGGCATCCAGTCTTTAAGGAACGGGGAGGATTTGGTCATACAGAACTGGGGAAATGGGCATTCCAGATAAGAGTGTTTCAGCTGTTAGGGGGCACCCAGGTGGCTCAGTCGGTTAAGTGTCTGACTTTGGTTCAGGTCATGATCTCACGGTTCGTGGGTTCCAGCCCCACATAGGGCTCTGTGCTGACAGCTCACAGCCTGGAGCCTGCTTCAGATTCTGTGTCTCCTTCTCTCTCTGCTCCTCTCCCACTCGTGCTGTCTCTCTCTCTCTCTCTCTCTCTCAAAAATAAACATTAAACAAATTAAAAAAAAAAAAGAGTGTTTCAGCTGTGAGCAGGCAGGGAAGATGCTGGTGATTTCTTCACACTCTAGTTGCTTTGGTGATAAGTTGTAAGATGGCTTTACTCCCCCCCCCCCTCCATTCTCCCCCAAACTTCTGCCATCATTAATGCCTGTGGAGGGTGAGCCTGGGACATGCCGACAGCCCCGTGAGAGCTGACTTTATGTCCACTGATTTATCCTCAGATTCCTCAGACCACAGATACATCACCAAGCACTCCTGTTCCCAGAGTCAGTGAAGGGAGGTTTATGACTCGATTTTATTCGTTTGCTTGTGCAGACAAGTGGCTTCAGTTTGTGGAGGAGTCATTGAAATAAAACATCACTATTAAATTCCCTCGTTTGGCCCCATGGTTACCTCTGAGTTAAAGCCCAAGCCAGGGCGTGCTGGAGAACTTCTCCTCTGTGGAGAAAGGAAGGTTCCTTATTGGCAAGTGGGACTTTAATAATTGGGGCACAATACTTTTTAGGTGTGGTATCGAAGATCCACGAATTAGCATGCTGCATGAAGATGGTGCTTGACTTTTCACTTTGTTTTTCTGCCTTTGTGACTCATCTTTGCTTCACTGGAGAAAATAGTTATGAGATAAAGAAAGGCATTTTTCAAGAGAGGCACCTCACTTAGTATTCATGTTCCTCCCTGAGTTGACCATCTTGTCCTTCCACTCTTTCTTCTTATACTCAGCTATTAGACTTCTTCCTCATACCTAAGCATGATGGTGCCCGCAGATCTTTTCTGACCTTGTCCCTGTACTCTACCTCATCGGTCCTTAGCCCCGCGCCCTCCAAAAATGCAAGCAATCTCAGCCTCAGGGTCTTGGCACTTTTCTAGCTGCCTGGAATATTTTAACTGCAGTGTGTATCTTTCTCATCCCCTCCCTGTGTATACACACACACACACACACACACACACACACACACACACACAGCTGCTGGATCTTCTCTGATCTTCCAGACGATTGCTCTCATGATGTCACAGGCAAGTCTGCCCTTCCTGGTTCCTCCCCTTGATGTATATGTCCGTGGGGAAGTGGGCAGGGACTTCGCTGTTTTGTGTTATCTCTAATGCCTAGAAATGCCTGGCACGTGGTGAAATCTGGTAGTCATTTAATGAATACAAGTGTGAAATGGAAAGAAATGAAGGATAAAGGGGAGAGACAAGAAGGAAATAAAAAGGAAGAAAGATGAAAACAATATATGTTTAAGTTGACCTTCTCACAGTGACTTCTAGTTCTCAGAGACATCTCTCCTGGTCTAGCAACCTCTCCGTCGATGCTTGCCAATATCTGCCCTGCCACCCTTGATACAGATCATCATTTCCTCACTTGTCCGTTCCATGCGTTCTCACATTCTGCTTCTCCCCAACGTTTCTACCACTTTTCCCCTTTCTTCAAAGGCCCGATGAAAATGTCATCTCACCACAAAGCTGTTCCTGACTAACAGGAGTGAAAAGAGTTCTCTATTTGCTTTTCACTTGACCTGACCAGTCACACTGGGGCGTCTCTCTTGGCCTGTTTAACCCTAAGAGGCAGCTTCTGGGATGCATTGCCAGGCTTTTTTCCACAGCACGGACACGTGAAAGTGAGTCTTCCCCTATATGGTTCTGCCATTCAAATATTGAAAGTAAACTAGAACTTATGCCGCAGACAGACAAGCGCACGTTTCTAACACTGTGCTTCTCTGTTCATTCCCCCTGATGTCATCGGGAGGAGAGCCTACAGGGCAAATGTGTAAATCAGTTTCCTTGTGGTTACCAACTCTGTGGGCTGTGTCCTTTCTGCCTGGATTGCTGCGCTAAGAGAAACTGGGAAACTGATGCTGAGCCCAAGGGAGAAAGTGTTCAGTTAGCAGTTAGCAATGCTGCCTTAGGCACAAGAGTAGGAGGACTGGTGGTACCAGCTTCAGGTTTGCGGTCTTGCCCCTAGTGGGATCTAACATCCTATACTCTTGGTTCTGACTAACTAGTTCGAAGCAAGCATGCCCTTTTTAGAACCAATTGCACACAGAAGACGCTTCCTATCTGTGATAGGTAGGTAGGTAGATAGGTAGATATGGTTCAAGTACAGTTGGATTTGAGGCCCTGTGAATGGGGAGAAGCTCCTGCCCTACTCAAGAGTGAGGATCAGCTCATTAGAAAATAAAAATGTCCTCCTGCTGTCAAGCCTGGGATATCCCCATCTCTTATTTCTCTCTGAGATAGCAGTGATATTACTGATGATGACAATGAAAGCACAGGTCATTTCACGGTAGAGCATAGCTGTGCTCTGTGTTTGCCGTCAGCCCAAAATATTTTAGCTTTTTGTTTTGTTCTTTTTTTTTTTCCTTGCTTGTTTTTTCAGAATTCCCTTTCACATCTGTTAGTTTATCTAAAGCCTTAGCAAACCTAACTTTATATTTAGGTCATTCCACCTTAAAGGATACTAAGCTATACAAATGTATTTCTTCTTTTATTTACTTTTTTTATTTCTTGTTTTGGATGCCCTTAATCATTTGTTAGCACACTTCGAAGAAGGTCCTCATTTTATCCATTTGAGGACCAACATTCCTTCATAATCCTCTGTTTATAAAGATGCCAGTCACATAAACCTAAGATTTGCCATTTTGAAGGCTATACTTCAGTGGTTTTTAGTATATTCACTCTATTGGGCAACCATTGCTACTGTCATTCCAGGACCTTTACTTCACCCCAAAAAAGAAACTCCAGACCCATCAGCACTTACCCTCTATTCTCTCCCCACGCCCGCCCCATTCCCTGACAACCACTAATCTGCTTTGTGTCTCTATAGATTTGTCTATTCTGTATATTTCATATAAATGGAAACATATAATCTATGACTTTTAGTGTCTGACTCCTACCACTTAGCATAATGTTCTCCAGGCTCATCCGTATTATTGCACGTACCAGGACTTTCTTCCTTTTATGGCGGCATTGAATTTCTGTTGTTTAGATGCCCCTCATTTTGTTTATAGATCATCAGTTCACAGACATTTGAGTTCTTTCCACATCTTGGTTACTCTAAATAACATTGCTACACGTATCCATTTACAAGTTTCTTTGTGTGTGAACGTATGTTTTCTTGGGTGTATCCCTGGGAGTGGAATTGCTGAGTCATACGGTAATTTTATGTTTAACTCATTAAGGAACCACCTGCCAAACTGTTTCCAAAAGTGGCGGGTACCACTTTACATTCCACTAATAATGTATGATGCCCCATGTCCTCACCACTTCATGTTTTCTGGTTGTTGTTTTTCTAACCACCACCCTAGTGGGTGTGAAGCAGTATCTTCTCTCTGCATTTCCCTAATGACCAATGATACTGAACATCTTTTTGTGTACTTATTAGCCATTGGTATATCTTCTTTGGAGGAATGTGTCTTCAAATCCTTTGTCCACTTTTTAATTGGCTTTGTCATCACATTGTTTAGTTATAAGAGTTCTGTGTATGTTCTGGATATGAGACTCTTTTAAGAAAGGTGACTTGGAAATATTTACTCTTATTCTGTGAGTTGTCTTTTCACTTTCTTGATGGTGTCCTTTGGCACAAAAACATTTTTATTCTTTGATGGAGTCCAGTGCATCTATTTTTCCTTTGATTGCTTATGTTTTTAGTGTCCTATCTAAGAAGTCTAATACCTTGTCATTTACGGCTACACCTTATGTTTGGTTATAATTATTTATAATTTTAGCTCTTACATTAGGTTTTCAGTCCATTTTTAGTTGATCTTCATATATGGTTGGAGGCTGGGAGCTAAATTCATTCTTTTGCATGTGGATATCCAATTGTCTTGGCAACTTTTGTTGAAAAGACCCTTCTTTCTCCACTGAATGGTTTGGACATTCTTGTCGAAAAACCTTCACAGTGTATGGGTTTATTTCCTGAGTCGCAGTTCTGTTCCTTTAGTCTATGTGTCTATTCTTGAGCCGACACCAAACTAGGTTATAGTAGCTTTGTTAGTAAGTTTTGAAATAAGGAAGTATGAGGCCTCAAAATTTGTTCTTTTTCAGGATTATTTAAATATTTGGGATCTTTTGCCTTTTCTTATGAATTTTAAGATTAGTGTATCTATTTCTGATAAAAAAGAAGCAGTTGGAACTTCTGATAAGGATTGTGCGGAATCTGTAGATCAATTTGGGGAGCATTGCCATCTTAACAATATCAAGTCTTCCAATTAATGAAAATCAGATTTTTTTCCTTTTATTTAGATCTTTAATTTATTTCAATAGTGTTTTATATTTTTCAGTATTATGCATGTCTTAAGATTCTTTGATTAAATTTAGCACTAAGTGTTTTTATTATTATTATCATCATTATTATTATTATTATTATTATTATTATCATCATCAGGAGCAAAATTGTTTCCCATAATCTTTTAAATATTTTTTTATGTTTACTTATTTCTGAAACAGAGAGAGACTGAGCATGAGTGGGGGAGGGGCAGAGAGAGAGGGAGACAGAGAATCCGAAGCAGGCTCCAGGCTCTGAGCTGTCAGCACAGAGCCTGATGCAGGGCTCGAACCCACAAACTGTGAGATCATGACCTGAGCTGAAGTCAGACACTCAACCAGCTGAGCCACCAGGCACCCCAAGTTTTCCATAATCTTTTAAGCTTTAGGTATTTCTCCTTTTGAAAATTGATATTTTCTGCCTAAAATTTCCCATTTACTAAATCAATAATATATTTGTTTAATTGCCTAAACAGTGAATTACACATCTGATATCTAAAACACTTTAATATAGATGATGAGGAAAAACAAAACAAAACAGCTACCAGGGATGGGCTTAGACATAAACTCATGTCCCTCCCTCCAAATAAGCTAAGCCTAGTTGATCTTACTGTTGTTCCTTAGAGTAGAGAACACCTTAAGAAGATGACATTATTCATGGTTATTTGTCACTTAAAATCTTCTCTATCCTTTTTGTCACTGTCTCTCCTTTGAAGGATCTTTTACCAGACTTTATCCTTTTCTGTGATTTTCCAGTCAACTGTCCTCCCTTGCTACCCTCCTGCTGCCTTGTTGTCCCCATTCACTGTGTCTCTCTGTGTACCAGAGGAATCTAATGCTGATCTATAGATCAGGGGGGATTGCACATGGTCAGCAATGACCCAAAATGGTGTCTAGCTAATGAGGAGGTTCTAATGGATTGTAACTTCATTTAGTTAATGCTTATACCCCTGTAGCTCTTCTCGTTTGTTGGCCTGTGTCCTAAATAAATATTTCAGAAATGAACAAGCTAAGAATCATCTCTTTGGACCTAAGCTAGTTTAAGGTAAGTTAAGAATCAATGCAAAGCCAAACTATATACATTTTGTTCTTCGCTCGGCTGAGAAATAATGTTAGACCGTCCCTAAACGTTTTCTTTTTAGATGGACACCTACAAAAACAAGGACTTAGTATAAGAACTTTTGCAAACTTAGAGGAGGTTTATCACTTTTCTGAAACGGCAGTTATAGGTTATACACCAAAGGGTCTATTTATAAATACAGAGCTATATGATTTTACTATATCATAATTTCTATTGTTTAGATACCCAGTTTTACAGGGTCTTAAATTGAGACGACCCTGTGAATGATAATGTCATCTTGGTGTGGCTACTCTTAATTGCCCCTACCTTCCCTACTTTTGGTGGTTTTCTAGCTGTGTAGTATGAGTGCCTTTGATTTATTTTATTATTATTATTTTTTTTACTAGTGGGTACTCTTGATTTGAGAAAATCAACCATGGCTCTGAATTTACTATCTGAAGAATGTTTCTATCTTTTAAGTATTTTCCCAAGAAGCCATCGCTTGGTTGATCATTTTCAGCCTGCAACCCGCATAGTTACATCTGCAGCTGAGGAGGATGTTGAAGACTCCATAGCAACACCATCTGTTGTTCACAGAATGTTTTCCCTCAGATAAAAATGGGAGGTGTTAGTCATAATTAGGCATGTTGCATGCTAGGATCAGAAGCTGATCTGATTTTCTATAGTTTCTGTACCAAATAAGTACTACCGGTCATGTGAGTGTTCTTAAACTTGGGGGAAGTTAACACTGATACAGCCGTCAACGGGTTCTAGTTTTACACAGTAGAACAGAGGTCAGCAAACTACAGACCATGGGCAAATTCAGCCTGTGGCCTGGGTTTATAAGTAAAGTTTTACCGCAACGCTGCCATGCCCATTCGATTTTGTATTGTCTATGACTGCTTTCAGGATATACCAGAACTGAATAGTTGTGACAGCCTGTATGGCCTGCAGAGACTGAAATATTTACTATCTGATCCTTTACAGACAAAGTTTTCCTCCCCTTGTAGCAGAAAATGTTTAGAAGAAGATTTTGTACTGTCACTAGGTCTACATGACCTTCATGTGAGGCCCATGTCCACTTTAGATTTGCAACTGTTAGCTAAGAACACAGTATCACCACCTCCAGGTAGCCTTCCATGACACTTTCCTGTGCTCTCCATCAATCTGGGCGTATTGCCCTGTGACACTGTGGGTAGGTCTCAATTACTGCATATATCTTATATCTTTCATAATTTAATATCCAAAACAAATAATTTCTGTGACTTCTGTTTTCTCTAAGCCTGTGAAAATTCTCACATTATGTCCTGATTTAGATAGTGGTCCATCAAAACAGGAAACATGGTCATTCATGGGGAAGGATTCTGTCTTATTTATATTCCTAGTGCCTAATGTTAGTACCTAAGGCAAAGAGCACACTCAAAACATTGTTGAATGAGTGAATGAATTAATTGAATGATTTATTAATTTTTTTTAAAAAGCTATTATGTGGCTCCCCTTAATTTTTTTTTAGGGGCACCTGGGTGGCTCAGTCGGCTGAGCATCCGACTTTGGCTCAGGTCATGATCTCACAGTTTGTGAGTTTGAGCCCCACATCGGGCTCTGTGCTGACAGCTCAGAGCCTGGAGCCTGTTTCAGATTCTGTGTCTCCCTCTCTCTGACCCTCCCCTGTTCATGCTCTGTCTCTCTGTGTCAAAATAAATGTTAAAATTTATTTTTTTAATTTTTTAAAGTTGATTTATTTTTGAGAGAGACAGAGACAGAATGTGAGTGGGTTGGGGCAGAGATAGAGGGAGACACAGAATCCGAAGCAGGCTCCAGGCTCTGAACCATCAGCACAGAGGCCGATGTGGGGCTCGAACTCACAGAGTTGTGAGATCATGACCTGAGCCAAAGTCAGACACTCAACCGACTGAGCCACCTAGGTGCCCCAATGTGGCTCCCTTTTAAAGGCAGTGGTTAGGGATGCCTGGGTGGCTCAGTTGGTTAAGTGTTTGACTCTTGATTTCATCCCAGGTCATGATTTCCTGGGTCATGAGTTAGGGCCCCACATCAGGCTCTGTGCTGCCAGTGTGAAGCCTGCTTGAGATTCTCTCCCCTCCTTCTCTCTCTGCCCCTTCCCCACTTTCTCTCTCTCTCAAAATAAATAAATAAACTTAAAAAAATAAATAAGCAAAGGCATTGGTTAAATGTATGGTCTCTGGACTCCAGTTACTTGACATAAAACTACATTTCCACCACTGTGAGCTCCAAGTCTTAGGTCAAGTTATTTATTCGCTCCCATTTCACCTTTCTCAACTGCAGAAGGAGATAGAAATATTAAGTCCCTCCTATGTCGTTGTCGGGCACACTTCATATTATCCATGTGAAGCGTCAGCACAGCATCTGATGTGTACTAAGTATTCAACATATGGCCGCCATTACTGGTGATTCTCACCCTTTTCTTTCATCAAAAGTCAGCTCTCTGTCATGTCACAAACTTCCAAGTTATTATTTGCATAGAAATACTCATGTACTTGTATAGACACATCCTTCATACAAATTACCAAATATTTTAACTCCTACTCTGTGTCAGACGCACCACACCAGTCACTGTGGATAGAGAGATGGATCTCATATCATTATGATCCTTAAGTTTTTCATCATCTGTACATGGAGCTTAAATCTGACACTTAGCAAATGATACGTACCACCCAGTCTCAAAGGGGGTGGGGGCGTCAGAGATTGGTAATCACTGAGGATGATTGCCTTTCCTGGTACATTTGTCTGATGAGAGAACAAAACCCTAGGCAAATGAAATGTTGCTCTGTCTGAGGAATTTCAGAAACCAGCCAAGGAGCCCAATGTTGTGAATAGAGAAAAGTCCCAAATCCTCGCTGTGCCTGAAGACAGTTTCTGTCTGCACTTGCAGATGGTCCTAGTAAAACAAAACACAACAAAATCACTCAGGTTTCCTGACTTGATTAAAAGTTTGGTACTCATTGGTCTTTGATTATGTGATATGACTAACAGTACTCTGGAAAACAAAAGTAGGCATTTAGCAGATGGATGCCAGAGCCATTTGCCATACAAAGAATAGGGCTGAGAGCTCCTTTTCTGGAATCCGACAGCAGTTCAATCCCAGTTCTGGTTTTCATGAGCTAGATGACCTTGGGAATACCCTTTGCCTTCTCTCTCTCTGTTTCATTTTTCCTATCTGTAAAATGTTAATGGTTGTATTAATTTTACAGGTAGTTGTGGGATTAAATGTGATAACACGAAGTGTTAAATAGCGCCTGGTGGATAGTACGACCTCAGTAAAATTAGCTGTGAAATGGGGACCGAAGCTCCATATGGAGGAGAGCAAAGGCCATTTCTAGATTTTGTTTAATTCTGCAAAGTAGGAATGTATTAAGGTGGACCTTTGTCTAGTAGAAGAAAGATGAGTGTTGGCGTGGGTTTTAGCCTCTAGCCTTAGAAACCCTGGTTCATTTTCAAAAGCTGCCCTGAATCTCTCAGACCAGGAGGTTTTGCATCATGAAGCCAGCAATCCCGGACTCCACCAGCTGCCACTCTCCCCATCCATAGGCTTAGTTTCTGCATGACTTCTCCAGGCTGAGCAGTGTGAGAAGAATATCCATGGGCCAGACAGGAGTGTCTCATTGGTACTGTTAAGCTTTCAAAGTGGAACTTGGGTTTAATACATGTTGGCACATTACAAAAAACAACAACAAAAACTATGTTCTGTCTCAGTAGATAGTGAGGCTACTTCTGCATGGAAAAATCTACGGTGGCCCAGATATTTCCACAAGAAGCAGAATAGAACAATAGTTAAAAACACAGCCTTGAGAATAAGAAGTTTCAGATTTGCTGCTTTCTAGCGGTAAGAACAAGAGCAAGTTACCTAACTTGTCCTCAGTTGCCTTATCTGTAAAGTGGGGATACAGAACCTCTCTCTCCAGGGTACCAAAAGAATTAAAGACTTCTGCATAGTTCTCAGTAACAGTGGTCATTAGGCAGGATACTGGCATCCCGAACTTTCTAGTTTTGAGTCTCCTAGAGATCTGTGCCTATATCAAGGGATTTTCTTTCCCCATTTTATGTCAAGAGGATTTAGCTCCAGGATCCAAAGGTACTAACAACATCACATTATTATAAAGCAGTGTGGGTTTCTAGCTAGTGATATTTATCAAGCCTAGGGAGTAAAATTTTGGATCTCTTTACATTTTTCCCTCCAACAAGAATGCAACAAGGTCAATATCAAACGTTTCTATAAAAAGCCTCCAGTGGTCATAGAGGTCAGAGGTTAGAAATATACATATGCATTACCATGGTGACGGAGTTAAGATTCTGTTATAAGCTTGTTTTATTTATGATTAGTTATTTCTATCAGCTTTCTTTGATCACTTTTTTTTTCTCAAATTACAAAACAAAGAATTTGGCATGGAAATGGAGCCAGATGTAACAGTTTCCTCTTAGATCTCTTAATAGAAGCAAACAAGCTATAATGTAATTTTTCTTACCTCTGCCAGAACCGCAGCCTCCCCCAAATTCCTAGCTGCAGAGCAGTAACAAAACCCCTTGGAAGTGGAAAAGACCGCATCCTACACGAAATGTAATTAAATTTAAATAATGTTGCATCAGCCAGTTGAAGAGGGGGGTCTGGAAAGAAACCCTCCCTTTTCTCAAAGTTATTGTGGGCTACACCCAGAAATCCTGCCAGGTGCTGACATGAGTTTCCATACGATGGTGGCGTTAATACAACTGTGGGCTGTATCTATGCCATGATGGAGGAAGCTCGTGGAATCCATAAAACCAAAAAACTTTATAATAGAAATTCAGAGATGGGCATAATTTACAAGCCATTATTAAGTTAATACTGGATAATTGTTAGAGTTTAGAGTAATACTTCTTATTTTTTCCTCCATCCTCTGTGTTTCAGGCAAGTGAAATTAACTGGAGGTGATTTCAATAAGAGACAATATAGGGTAGTAAAGTGAGTATGAACATTGGTTTTAGAGTTAGACTCCTGACCAGTTCCACTCTGTCTTCTGCCTCTGTTTCTCTAGATGAACTTAGATGAGTCAGTTTATATCCTTGGTCTTCACTTTTCTCATCTAAAAATCAGATGAGGGATAACATCCATAATAAATGAAACTGTTATTAGCTCTTACTCTGGCACATAGCATACACTCAATAATAATAATTGCTATTGCAATTTTTTATTAGCCATGAAAGTTCAATAGGAACCTCATTAATTAGAATTCATTCTGGGGGGGGGGGGTTGGAGAGAAACACACAGGTAAGCCAGTCTTAATGAAAGATAAGACTATATTAATGAAAATGTGGAAGACATTCCGTTCTGTAACTCCCACCTGTGTACAGAATATGACATCCTTCTGCTGACAAGTTTCATTCTTCTTCTACAGTTGGTTCTTTCTGGAAGTCATTTGGCAACTCTGGCCCTCAGTTTTCCCCCTCTGCAGCTGATGAAGGTAGTGGATGACCTCCAAGGACCACTTCAGATCTGGCTTCTAGAGATTCTCTCAGGATTGGTCCAGGCCATTTTTTAAGTCATTGACAGAAATTCTCATCTTTGCCTTAATAAGTCAAAAGAGAGAATGATTTTTCATTTGAAAAGACTTAACCAACACCAATAGAAAAAGACTGGCTAAAATTTATCCAACATTATGTTAGTCCAATCAGCAAAAGAGTGAAACTCTTAGGAAGGTTTTTCTGACTGTTCAGGCTTAGATAACTTAGTTTTGATGAGTTAGAAACATAGATCAGAATTGTTCCTATTAGGATAGGGGTCACTGGCACTTGCTTCTCTGAAGGTAGACATAATCAATCTAATGGTATTGAATGGACTTAAGTGGCTTTCCAGTGTCTGAGCAGGTTCCTTGGGTCACTCCTTCCAGCAGGGCTGCAATCTGCAAATGGACTGATTTTTGTTACACATCACATACTTTTTCCATTGTCATATTAAGATGTGGTATTATGGAAAGAATGCTAAATTTAGAGTCAAGAACTTACATCTAAATCCCAGCTCCCATGTCCACGATCTTGGAAAACTTGTTATACTTCTTTCATTGAATTGAAACTGCTTTGTCTTAAAAATAGTGATAGTATTACTCCTATTAAAGGATCAACATGAGGATTAATTAAGATATGTCATGCAGAACCCCAAGTATATATGTTTTACTTGGCAGCCATTCAATAGATGGATGGATGGATGGGTGGATGGATGGATGGATAGATAGATATGCATTTATTATTTTATTCAGCAAGTATGTACTGAGTATTATGTGTCAGACACTGTTTTAGCCACTTGGGATACATTAGAGACTAAAACAGACCAAGACCCTGAACCCATAAAGCTTAACTTCTGGTGGATGGAAACAGAAATAAACAATAAACATAAGGAAAATGAGTAAATTACGTACTACATGAGATAGTAATTACCATGGGGGAAAAAGAAAAATGTAGCACAGTATGCAGGATATGAAGGGCCAGGCTGAATGGGAGAGGTTGTAGAATTAAGTAGAGTCGTCAGGGTGGGCCTCTTGAAAAGTTGACATTTGAGCAATGCCAAGAAGGAAGTGAGGGAATGCGCCACATGGATATTTGTTGGAAGAGGGTTTTTGGCTGAAGTGCAAAGGCCCTGAGAAGGGAGAATGCTTGTCATGTTGAGGAACAACAAGGAGGCCAGTGTGAACGAAGCAGAGTGACCAAGGAGACAGCATTAGGAGATGAGGTCAGACAAGTGATGGGACTAGACCCATCTCATGCTTTGCAGACCATTGTTAAGGCTTTAGCTTTTACTCTTGAGGATAAGGGGAGGAAACATTGAAAGATTATAGGAACATATAAAGATTATAGGAATATATATAGACATTGATAAGGGGAGGAGACATTGAAAGATTATAGGAACATATAAAGATTATAGGAACATATATAGACATTGAAAGGAAACATGTTATCTGACACAGTTTCAAAAGAGCCACTCAAGTTACTATTTTAGAAAGCAGCCGGAAATGGGAAGAAGGCAGCAAGGATAAAAGCAGGGAGACCAGATAGAAGCTGTATAGAATTCCAGATAACAGATGATGGTGGTCTGAGCCATGGGATGGTAAGAAGGGATCAGATCCTGAATAAAACATAAAGACCCTTCTTTCCACTTAAACTTTAGTTCTTGGATTATAGTAACAATATTTAACTATTTAACTTGAGAGAGTTATTAACAGGAGGAAGACAGTATATAGACAATTATTAACACTCTGAAGTAGACACTATATGAAGCAATCATAAACCCTAAGAAGTAGATATAACTCTTTGAAGTTTTCTGTAACAGATAAGGAATCTGAGTGATATAGTGGAGAGCTCATATCTCCTAAGTAGTAGAGCTGGGAGACAAACCCAGTGGGTCTGGTTCTGGGGCCCTGCTATGAGGATGGTCCATGCAGTGTGAAAAGTTCTATAAAGACTGTTCTCTCCTCACTGCCTCAACTTTTTCAGACTAAATCAAAGATAGATTTCCCACACTCAGTATCTTTCTTGTCTGGAATCATTATCAAAGAATGAGTAAGCTAAATGTGATGCTTAATGGTAGAGTAAATTTGTCCTTTGAGATGCTAGCGTATTGGTTAGTTGGCAAATTGATTGATTGAAAAATAAGACAAAATAAGGAACAAGAAATTCTATCGAAATAGTTTTTTAACTCTTTCAAGGTCACATTGTTTTTTAAAATATTTAATTGTGGTAAAATACATATATGCCACTTTGAAATGTACACATCAGTGGCATTAAGCCTACCCACATCGTCCTGCAGCCTTCTCCACCACCCATGTCTGCACATTTTTTGCAAAACTGAATCTCTGTACCCATTAAACACTAAACCCTCTCCCACTCCCACTCCCCCACCTGCTGGCAGCCACCACTCTCCTTCCTATCTGAATTTTACTTCTTTAGGTACCTCGTATAAGTGAAATCATACATTATTTGTACTTTTGTAACTAGCTTGTTTTATTCACACTGTATCTTCAAGCTCCATCCATTCTGTGGCGTGTCAAGATTTATTTTCTTATAAAGGATGAATAATATACCATTGTTTGTGTATACCACATTTTGTTTGCCCATTTATCTGTTGATGAGCCAAAACACATTTTAAGAGCCTTATGGCACAATGACTTAACTGCTTGAATTTTAGAGGTCGTATCATTTTGTAATCAAGTAAAGACTTAGAGTAGAAAGTCTCTTTCATGCTCCAACACTATGTAGAAGAGAGATCTGAAGGCTCACAGACTCAGGAACTGATTTTTCTAAATAAACAGGACAGTCCCACAGTTCACAGAACAGAAATTTCTGTTGACTTTTCTTCCATAGACTCATAAATACAGAATGCTTCCCACTGTACATTTTCATCTCATTTGTCCTCAATTAAGCTAATCATTTTGTTTGAACAACGGTTTGCTTTTTTAGGTTGTGTTTAGGTTTTGTGAATATTTTACTTTCCACAGCAAGTAATAGATTTGTTGAAATACTAACCTTGGGGAACACGATTTGACAGTTCTTCAAAGAACATATAAAACTAATTATAAGTGAAAGTCATTTCAATTTCAATAATTAAAGAAAAACCTGCCAGCCCTGGATTATTCTCTTTCAACTCATATCATAGACCTGTCCGTCATTATGGTCCCACACATGCCCGTTGACCAAATTATATGAATCAAAGAAGTGAACATCTTTCTCTCTCTCTTTTTTTCAGTGTTTTATTCACCCTTTATTTTAAAATAAAATTTGCATAAACTCAGTTTTAAAAAACTGAGATGTCTACCAAAATAAGGATATTTCTAGTGTTTACTTCTAAAAGTTAGTTACATGGCTTATTTTACATGTTTTAAATAATAGCATGCTATTTATTATTAGGATAATATAAGGATTATTAGGATAATTATTAGGATAAACACCAACTTTAAAGGACCTACCATGTTATGGAATCATCAAATCTCAGATTGGAAGGAATGTATCTTAAAACTTATCTGGTCCCCACACTCAACCTGGACTGGATCCATGTGGTGGTCTGGTCCTTCAGCCTTTGCTGGAATACCCTCTGCCCTTCTTAACTCGAATTTTAGTCCTCTGTGTACCCTTGGCATAATTCAGGTCCTCCTTCCTAGTTTTACTTAATATTTTCCTTTTATATGACTCCTGTTTTCCTTTGATATTTTAAAAGACAAATTTAACACTACGTGAAAAACCAGCATGATGCCCCATGAATAGAAGCCTGACATAGAGAATAACTATAAATAGTGAGAGAATAAGATTAAGATCAACTCTGTCTTTGATAAAAATGGAAATGTAGAAGTATTGCAGATGTATTAATGTCAGTGGGGGCCCAAAATTAGACATTGTCTTTAACATCATGAAAGGTAGAAGAGAGTTGAAAGGCAGTGACTTTCATATATGTAGCACCATGCTCTATGACCCCCCTCAAGTCATCTTACATACCGCTGAGTCCCAAACTTCGAATATAAATTTCATCCAAAATACTGTCCAAGTTGACATAAAAGTAACAATCACACTGCCATTTGTATAGGGACCATGCATTAAGTATCATGTTTAACAAAATAAAATGAGAATAGGTAAATATTCAAAGTATGATATACACCTTTTTGAAATGTGTAGACCCCTGCATGTGGCAAATTCAATATTGTCCTGAAATTTTGAACTAAGCTCAGAGATGGTGGTCCATCACTGATGGGTGTTGGATAGTGATAATGATATTACATTTATTATTAGCCATGCCAAAATAATAGCTAATGTAGCTTTGGGGTGTGCTATCTGCCAGACATAGTTTTCATGGTTTTCTGACATTATCTAATCCTCATAATGATCTAGAAAGCAGGGTCACATTTCTATTGTATGGATGTAGAAGCTGTACAGTAGAGGAGTGAAGTAATGTGTTTAGGTTTATGTGAGGCTTCTAAGAGGTAAGGGTAGAATTCAAACTCACATAGTCTGATTCCAGAATCTATATCATAATGACCCTAATCTCTAGTGCACCCCCATTGAACCAATGAAAAGCATTGTAAAATATATGGGGTGACCATAAATTCTGCAAACAGAGGTGACTAATTGACGTATCTGAATATTTAAGTGACCAATTAATACCCATATTTGCCTAGTTAGAAGGTCACTCAGATTGGTTCCAACAGGATGGCCACTGTCCTGTTGGAGGTGGTGATGGACTGCCTTGTCAATCATGTCTTAAGCTAAACTGGATGTGCAAACATGTGCAGCAACCTACCTGTATCCCATATTTGGACCCTTCTGATAGGCAAGAAGTGCAGGTTTCTTCAAGAAAAAAACATACAAACCATCTGAGACAATGCAGCAAAGATACAACAGCACGGTTAAGGAAAATTTGTTAATACACCACATGTATTGCAGTTTTCCAGTTCTTTGAATTCTGCATTGCTAGCAAGGAACACCACAATGAACATTCATAATGTCATTGAGCACATCATGTATTATAAAATAATACCATGAAGCTAATTTTAAGTATATACATCAATGTTTATATACTTCAGGATCATATTGTATTTACTGTCTTGGCTGTTGGCCTCTTTCTGTCTCCTGCTTGCAAGCATAGGGTCTGGATCTGAATATAGTATTCCAGAAGTACTCTGATTATACATGGTAAAGTAGGAATATTTTCCTGTCTTCAGCATTTGAGGTACCACAATCTAAGAGTATTGACCTTTCCAGCAACCACTTAATTCAAAACTCATGTTGACTTTGACATTCATCTGATAGACATTTTTCACACCTACCTTGTACAAGACTCTGTTTTAGGCACTGATGGCACAATGGTGAACAAAACGAAGGCCCTGCCCTCCTGGATCTTTTATTGTAGTAGGAGGAGACAGATCACAAAAACACCATCAAATAGACATATAATACACATTAGGCTGTGCTAAGTTAAAGAGAAAGCATCTATGTTCTTTCTCTGAAGGGTAGAGAATGAAGAGGCTGCTATGACTATCGGGGGGAGGGGGGGTGGCGGTGACTATCTGGGGGGAGGTAATTGCTGCCACAGGGAACAGGAGGTACAAATGGCCCCAGGCTGAAGGAGAGGAAGGCACCTGACTTGTTTGAAGAATAGGAGGCCAAAGTCACTGGAGTAGAAATGACAATGGGTTTGAGGAGAACCTGGTAGGGAATAAAGATTAGAGAAATAGTGGCAGACCAGATCATATGGAGTCTCATAGTACGAGTCTTAATTTAAGCCTTAGTTGTGATAGAAAGCCACTGAAGGATTTCCCACCCCCCCCCCATGGGAGTGACATAATATGTTTGAATTTGAAAAGGATTACTCTAGCCACTTTGGAACTGGTAGACATTAAGAGAGCAAGAGCAAAAGGGAAATCAATATAGACAGAAACAGCTATTTTTATTTTTCATATGTCCAAGATAGATTGGCTTAATTATATGTTTTCTTTGATTTATAATTTAATTGCACTGCAGTCTGAAAATGTGTTCTACATGACCCTGTTTTTTTTAATTCCTTTGTGAACTAGCCCAACATTAATTTTTGTGAACGCTTTCGTGTGTTTGAAAATAATGGAGAACCGCTATTTGTTGGGGGCAGAGTTCTCATATCCATTAAATTAAACAAGTTAAATATTATTATTCAGATTAGCATCCTAGTGCTATTATTTGGTCGACAGAGTCTATAATTTTCTAATAGATTTTTGTTAAAATATCACACTAGGGTTTGCCAAATTTACTTCATGCTTCTGACAACTTTTAATTAATATTTCTAAGCTACAATGATAGTTACATGTCTGGTCATGATTTGTATAGCTTCCTGTTAGATTTTTAGTTTTACATGTAGTTCCTACTTATGCATTACTGCTTTTTCCTTTGTCTGAATTAATATTGATACATCAGCTTGCTCTTAGTAAGTGTTTACATGGGATATCTTTTGGTCCTATCTTTATCTTCAACCTTTCCATATGGTTTTGTTTTAACTACTTCTTTTATAAATAGTATTTTCTTTGATTTTTATATACATAGTATAGATTTGTTTTAATTTCTACCATCTGGGTTTGTGTTTCTTCTCTATCCTCTTTGCTTTCTATTTTATTTTTTTTAACTTTTCCCTTTCTCTCTTTCTCTTTTCCTTCTTTCTCTATTTCTCTTTTTTTAACTTTTTCTTTCTTTTCAGAGGATTAGTGACAATGACAAAATCACTTCTCCCCCTTTGACCTGCCCTAGAAATTAGAAATGTTTGACCTGGCAGGAAAATTAAAAGCACACAAAAATAATTTAGAAACTTACATATTGCCTACCTTTTCAATATTTTTTATTTAATAATATGTTGTTATTTTAACATATTTTTGTTTTATATTCATGATATTCATTATTAGAATATTATATATTCATGATTTTTTATGGTTTTGAAAATAATACAAACACATCTTTTTTTTTTTTTTGAGCAAGAAAATTAAAATCACATGTTATCTGCCACTTCTTAAGAGCTGTAAGGACTCCGTGGTCATGGCACGAAAGTCCCAGCATTATATACATTTGAATTATGAGCCTATGTCTAGGTCAGGTTTTGTGTGACCTGGGGATCATTCCTATTTCACCTTTATGTGAATTTGATAATTACATGGATACAAAGTACAGACACCTTGCCTCAAGTATGAAGTATTTTGTTTGAATACTCTCTCTTATCTTCTGCCTATCCTTCATGAATTCCCCACACAGGCACACTTGGTCTAGGACCCCACATGGAATTAGTGCTTCCTGTCCTCACTTTAAATCAAGAGTTTCCCCCCGTGTATCAGGGGGGAAAGATTTCCATGAATCAACAGTCTCCATTCTTCACAAGCCAGGTTCTTCATGGCAGCGGGTAAGGAAGGCTTACATGTAAGGAGCAGCCTCTATCATAGGATCTTTAGACACCTTTTGTAGTCGAGGTGTCTTTCGATACCTCCCTATACACACCAGACAGCTATCTACCCTACCTAGACACAAAATGCTATGCAGGACCTTCTTCTTTAATGTCAGGTATGGTTACCACATATGACCGTACCATATGCTGTACATTGTGCATATATTATCTTTCTACTCACAGCAACCTGAGGTGGACGCTTTTCTCCCCACACTCTACATGAGAAGACAGAGACACAGGTTAAGTTACCCACTGCCAGCATATAGAAGAGCTGAGTTCCATGTCTCGCTCACCTTCCCCCAATCAGGCTTTTAACCACCATGGACAAAGCAGAAACATTTCGCTTCCTAATATCTCTGCCATTTTCCTAGGGCTGACAGAGCTTATCAGTCATCAACATCAATGATCTAACACCCTTTCAAAAAATACATGTTTGAGGAAACAAATATGATGCTAAATTCCTTGTATGTGCTATTTTAGTTCATCTTTTAAGTTCTGTAAAGGAGGTACTGTTCTTATCCCTATGTTGCCCATTGTTATTATTCCCATTTTGCAGTTGAGAAATTGAGGCTGTGTGGTCTACACAGACTAGCTCAAAAATGGGGTCTCAGACAGGGGCTGTGTGCCCCCGCACACCCAACATAACCATGACAGCACATCACAAAGAAGGGCTCGAGTCACCCCAAGGTTAGCAGTTTGGGCTATGTCACTCGACTGATTTTTTGAGAGGCAAAGCCTCCACCAAGTCAGTCGGCATTAGGCTGAGCTTGTATCTCTAGATACAAGAACATTGCCACTCTCCCACAACAGAAGCCAGTCCTGTGCAACAATTGTCTTTCTTTCCATGTGAGCAATTCCAGCCTCCGCTTGCCCTTGTTTCTTTGTGAGAGACTCACGTCATCTTCGCTCAGACTCTTCCTGAGAGATGCTTTTTTTGACTCCATAGAATGCCATGCACCCTTCTGTGAAAGGTCAAGATCCAAAGCAATTAGGCCTTCGCTGATGGAGGGAGGGAAACATGAGCAGACAGAGCTGAGGAATGTGTGGGGGCCAGCCACAAAGCCTGGACTTGTGCTCCCAGATCCGGGGGTGCTCTCGGGCCATCATAAGGACACCATGGGTAGAAGGGCCCTGTTTGCAAATGTGGCCAAAAGCCAGACAAGTTTGGCCTATAGCATTTCTGCAGCAAAGAACAGCATGGAACAATTTTCGTCTATATTACTTTGTGTATCAGGGGGAATGAAATTTCCATGAGGAAAGCCTATCTTGGTCTTGTGGCTGCTGAGTTTTAATGCTGTGCTATCAGAATCCACTTGACCTCACAGGGGAAACCCTGAGCTGTCTCCTTGCACTGAAGTCTCTCTCTGTGTCACGTGTCTCCCTCTGTGAAGATTCCCCTAACTGTGCCAACCAGAACCAAAGTATTCCTTCCATTACTTACAGCTCAGACTGTACATCCCAGGGCAGTGGAACAGGAGCCAAGTGCTCAGGTCTGGAATCCTGAGTCCTCTCTCTCTGCAGCTCACCAGCATGCAGGTGCAGACTACTCATGCCCCACAATTATCCTCAATCTTCTCATCTATAAAATGGCCATAACACCTGCTCGCTAGGATTGTAGCCATTAGCCAGCCAGCAGGTATTATTGAGAACCCATCATGTGTCAGACCCTCTGCTAAGCCCGTTCATGGTCTTAAAGAGAGGAAGCCAGAGATAATCTAGGTCTTAATGTATGTATTTAAAGCAGTCGATAAAGTAGGATTTCCCAAAATGAGTCCTGCAGTGTTTTGTGTTAACATGTGGTTTAAGGAAAAATAATCCATTATTAAGTAAATCTTAGAATTGTTACTGCACAGAGCTAACCAAATTATGTTGATATAGGACTTCTCAGAACTGATAATGTAGTAACTTGTACTGTGCAGCTAGAAGGAGGGGAGAGGTATGTTGAATTTCCTAGACTTTTTTGCCCCCCCCCCAAAAAAAACCCTTTCTTGGTCAGTTTTTTTTTTTTTACATTTATTTATTTTTGAGAGACAGAACATGAGCAGGGGAGGGGAAGACAGAGAGGGAGACACAGAATCCGAAGCAGGCTCCAGGCTCCGAGCTGTCAGCACAGAGCCCAACGCAGGGCTCAAACCCACGAATGTCAAGATCATGACTTTTGCCGAAGTCGGATCCTTACCCAACTGAGCCACCCAGGTGCCCCAGTTTTTTATTTTTAAGAATGGCTACTCACATGTTATGGAAGAGTTTTCTACAGAACACTGGGAAATCTTAGGAAGAAGGTTCAGACAGCTACTCAGGTATTATTTTATATAGTGTGAAGATGAAATTGTCACCCAAGATAATATTAGAGGACAGTGAACATTTTCAAGTGCCGCCTGTGTAGTCTGTCTCTGATCTCATAATGGTTTTGAATTATTACTTGAATGTTAATGTTGTCTTTCTAAATATAGAAATATCATTTAAATGGCCCAAAAAAGAGCAAGGAGGGTGGACAGATATTTAGGCATATCACAAACCACAGAAATAAAACAGTACATATTGGTATAGGAACAGGCAGAAAATGAAGAGACCAGAAGTCTCTAAGACAGACTCCTGTATATTTGGGAATTAATGTATGATGAAGGTGGCACCACATATCAATGAAGAAATTAACATTCTCATGGTAAGTAGCATTAAGGAAAATGGCTTTCATTTGGGTTCTCACCTAAACTATGTACAAAAGGGGATTCCAGGGACAATGAAGATTTAGTATGAGAAATAAAACTGAAGTGTTTTTTAGAAGAGAATATAAAGAATGAACTAGGACAGGAAAGGGTTTCTTTATGAAACCCCAAGAAACTATCGTTAAGAAGAAACAAATGAGTTTTCTTACATCAAACTAAACATTGCCGTTCATCAGAGGACAGCACGGGCAGAGGTAACAGAGCTGATGGAAACACCGGGGGATTGGTTTCCCTCCATCCCTTGATCACCAGTCTCCAACCACATGGGCCTTTCTCTCTGCCCCTTTTATTTATTTTTTTAAATTTTTTTCTACATTTATTTATTTTTGAGAAACAGAGTGAGACAAAACGTGAGCAGGGGAGGGACAGAGAGAGAAGGAGACACAGAATTTGAAGCAGGCCCCAGGCTCTGAGCTATCAGCATAGAGCCTGACGCGGGGCTCGAATCCATGAACTGTGAGATCATGACCTGAGCTGCAATTGGACGCTCAACCAACTGAGCCACCCAGGCACCCCTTCTCTGCCCCTTTTATGTACCAACCTCCTTTCTGCCTCAGGGCTTGTATACTTGTCTATTGCTCTGTCTAAAAAGTTCTCTCTCTTCTCAATTCACCTAACATCTACTTAACCCTGTGTTCTCAGCCAAAATGTCTCTCCCTTAGAAAGACCTTCCCTGACTGCTCTCATTTCACCTACAACTTTGTGTTCACTGCACTCATTGCAATGGCAAGGATATAATCATTTATGGGACTCTTAATTTCCTGTCCATGTCCCCTTCCAGGTGGTATGTACACTCCAGGAGAGCAGAGGCCACCTGCTCATACTTGGCACACTGTTTTATGCCTAGAACATATACCTTTAAAATGTTAGTGGAATGAGTTGATTAGGGGCAGTTGAAAGAGGACATATTCCATAGCTCAGGTTAGATGGATGCTGCAAGCCCAGGGAAGATTCAAGCATAATTTAACCTTTATGTCAGTAAGAATTTGGGGTAATTATTTGTGCCCCTGCTTCCCTCTGTCATCTAGAGACTCAACATCTCAAATCTCATTTGTATTACCTGCAGCTCGTTGCATTCCATAAGGTGGTACACAGATATTTGTTGATTATATATCTACACTGCTTCCTCCCACTGTGCTTGGTTTTCTGTGTGTGGACTATCACTTCAACCATGCTTAACGACTTGCCTTTTGAAAACTCTCTTTGACAGTTGGTGTCAACCTCCATTTAATTACTTCTTTTGTTGACAGCTCTCACTCTCTGTTGACTCTTAATTTGATCTGGGCATTCAGTTATTCAGCAAATATTTATTGAAAATCTAGTGGGTGCCAGGAATGTGCCAGGCACTAGAAAATCTGGCAGTCCCCTTCCACTGGTGACATGCTAACATGATACCTCAAAGGAGTCATTGAACAGAGCAGCTCAACTTAGTTAAATATTGAGAGAGACCTAAATGCACCCAAATTGGGGCACAGTGCAGAGAGTGGCTGAACAGGAACACTACAATGGAAAAACTGGACCAGTTCCCAGCTTATTTTGAGTAAGCGCTTCAGAGTGTAGCTTCATTATTCATGACTGGAAAACTTTTCAAGACAATAGAAATCTACCCAAGCATCATTATAAAAAGATATTCTAAAGTAAAATAAAAACTAACCATACTCTATTTTTTTAAAAATACTTCTCATGCTTTGCAAAGGGTCGATTCAGAGACAACTAAAGCATCCTCTTGACATTAATAATAGATAATAGATAATAGAGGATTTTGAGGCTTACTAAAGATAAACTTACAAACTATCCTTCGGAAATGATTTTAATACAAATCTAAGTTGGTGTCAGCTTAAATTTTTCTAGTATTACTTAATGAACTTTGGAGCCAGTACATTGTGAAACCTATGGCAAAGAAATGGTTACTTGTGATTACAGTGTTTTCTGTAGGCTAAGCAGGGAAGGAATGATAATGGATAGAGAGCCATGTGTGAAGAACTATCTGTGAGAGACCTCTACACTATTGTTTATTTTAGTATTCCTTTTTTTTAATGTTCTGTATTTATTTTGAGGCAGAGACAGCAAGCAGGGAGGGGCAGAAAGAGCAGGAGAGAGAGAATCCTAAGCAGGCTCTGTGCTGCCAGCACAATGCCTGATGTGGGGCTCAATCCCACGGACTGTAAGACTGTGACCTGAGCCAAAATCAAGAGTTGGACCCTTAACCAGCTGAGCCACCCAGGTGCCCCTATTTTAGTATTCCTAATGGCAAAATCCCATGGAAATATACTTAGGGGAGACTTTCCCATTAATGTTATCAACATCAAAGTGAAATCACACGCCCATAATGTAGTAAGCTTCCTGCCTCCTCAGAGATTGGCTGGCTTCCCAAGGTCTCTTCCTGAAGTTCTGAATCTTAGAATTTGGCAGCCTAATATAGCTTACAAAAAAATTGCAACTTAAAAAAAATAGTTGTATATATGCAGAAAAGTTGCAAAGATAGTGCAGAGTGTTCTTATATACCTCACAGTATCCCTATTACTAACATCCAAAATTAATATGGTATATTTATCAAAATTAATGAACCAGTATTGATACCTTATTAGTAACTACAGTCCATTCTTTATTTCGATTTCCTTGGTTTTTACCTACTGTCCTTTTTATGCCCAAGGGTCTTCTCCAAAGTACCATATCACATTTAGTCTTCATTGTTTCTTCAAAAGGCTCTTCTTAGCTGTGATGGTTTCTTGGACTTTCCTTGGTTTTGATGACCTTACCAATTTTGAAGAGTCCTGGTCAAGTACTTTACAAAATTACTTTCAACTGAGATTCATATGGTGTTTTCCTCGTTATTAGTGGGTGTTACAGGTTTTGAAGAGAAAGGCCACAGAGGTAAAGCATCATTTTCTTCACCTCTATCAGAGGTGCAGCTATCAACGTGACTTATCACTGCTGATGTTGACCTGGATCCCCCTGGCTGAGGCAGTGTTTGTCAAGTTTCTCCACTGGGAAGTTACCATTCTCCATTCCATCCTGTACTCGTTGAAAGAAAGTCACCTTTAAAGAGTAGGCAGTTAACATAGTTAACTATGAAAATTGTTTGGAATTCTTATACATGAAAGACTTATTTATTCTATCACATTTATCTATTCAGTCACTTATTTTTATCAGTCTGGACTAATGGATGATGCAAAGTTAGATTGCTTATTTGATTTCTTTTATAGTTCTTGATGTAGGCATTTATCACTATGAATGTTACACACTTATCACTCCGAATTTCCTACTATTATTCTTAAATTTAGTGAATATTTAGCCATAGAGGCTATGTAGAAAGGTGTGTTTGGGTTATGATTCAATACTTCATCCTATTATTTTGTTGAAATTCTTTCAGCTTTGGCCATTACACCCACTTTCAGTTGTCTCCTGTGTCCCTTCGACATGTTTCCATGATTAAGAAGTGTTTTTCTGTTTGGTTTTTTATTTTTTTTTTCAGCACTTCCTTTCTTTCTGTCACTACAGGATGCTCCAGGTTCTTCTTGTATGTTTCTTGCCTCAGTCCTAGAATCAGCTATTTTTCAAGGGGCCCTCCTCATGTAGGTTTTGTGTAGTTTTTGTTATAGTTAATGAAGTATTTTGGTAGCCACTATGTAAGGCACTTGATATGTTTTGTCTTTCTTAATCTTCATTTCAACACTATTATATGTAGCCTTTAACTTCATTTCATAAGCATAGAAACTGGGGCTCAAAGAATGTAATGACTTACCTAAGGCCCCACAGTTAGCAAAAAAAAGCAAAGCTTGTGATTCAAGCCCAAATCTGTCTGACTCCAAAGCTCATACCCTGAACCCTCGTTCCACAAGAGCCAGACTCCCCTGTGAGCTAAGTTAACACTGGATGCAATCTGTGCTATTGCAGACCACCCTTAAGATACAGAAGCCAGTGAACTGTGCTCTCGGAAGACTCCTCAGAACTCTAGCCACACTGGTCCCTTCCCTCTCTGAACTTTGCACTGAGTGGAAAGCCTTCCCTGAACATGGAAGGTGCTTATGTTCTGTATTATGGTTTTCTCTGTTTATCTAAATTCCCAGATCAGATTGTTAGCTCCTCAGGGAGCAAGGAAAATATACTACCATGTAAGATTATCAAGAGAAGTAACTTCTAGAGGCCATATCACTTTAGAACTGATTGTGGTGATACAGCTGCCATCAAAGGCACGTATTAAAATCACTGCCTTTTATACCAGGAAAGGATAGATCTCCACTGAAGTGATATCACATCATTGTTATGATAATTTTGCATCAGTTCAGTCTTCTCCTGGGTGAGGAGCTTTCTCAAAGATAAAGGCCGTATCTTTCTCATTCTCCAGGGCATAGGACAGTGTATATGTTGTAGGCACTCACACAGTGTATGTAAAATGTTTAATTTAAGAAAGCTTTTGAGTCCTGGACAGAGACTACGTGTTCTTGATTTATACACAATTTTAACCTGCTTTCCTTTTAATAAGGCAATAGTACTTATAGAACTTAATGGTTCTTAAGAAGGTGGTTCTAGAGGTAGACACACAACAGCAGTGAGAAATGGTAGGTCTCTGTTTCATTCAAAAACCCCACTGAAAAATACAGTAAATGGAGAACAAAAGTGAAAAGGGGTAAATGTACATCGTCACAGAGAAAGGGAGAGGAAACCATGGAGACAGAATGACGGAAAGAGGGTAGATGAGAGCTAAACATGCCTGTAGGATTGAAAGTCACTCTGTGAAGTGAGTGGGACAGGGCCACTTATCCATGAGGTATTTTAAGTGCAGTGTCTTTACCCACAGAAGTCAAAATGCACCTGGACTGGTCAAAAATCTGCATAAAGACCATACACTTAGACTCGCCATCTATTCCCAGTTGACCCAGTTAGGTAATAAGTACCTCTTCCCAACCTCACAGAAGATAGGAAGATTGTTTTCTAGAAAGTTTGACCAGAGGACCTCTGGTCATATGAAGTCAGGAATAAGGCATGAAATCAGGTTTAACTGAAAGTCTGTCCCTGAAGAGCAAAATGCCCAGACCTCTTCCCCTCTGACATTCAGAACTCCTGTATCAAAAGTTATACCCATCAGTTTCCTGGCAGGAGTTAGAGAACTATTCTTTGATGAAATTAGCCACAGGTACTAACTGCCCACTGGTACTGACATCTGGAAACTCTCCATTGAATTAGCCAAACCCCTACTACTGTACCCTATGGCAAGGTTCACCCATCTAGAAGCACACAGCTTCCAACCAGTTTTTTTATTCTCATGTAAGAGAGAATAGTGCATCAATCAAACAACGAAGGGATGGCATAAAAAGGAAGGGTCAAAGAATAAGAAAATGCTCTTGAAAATGATGAGTATGATGATACAAGTGTTTAAAAAAAATCAACAGAAGAGATGCCTCTGGGTCAGTCAGTTGAGCATCTAACTTCAGCTCAGGTCACGATCTCACAGTTCGGTTCATGTGTTCAAGCCTCGTGTCAAGCTCTGTGCTAACAGCTGGGAGCCTGTAGCCTGCTTTGGATTCTGTGTCTCCCTCTCTTTCTGCCCCTTCCCTGCTTGGTCTCTGTCTCTCTGTCTCTCTCTCAAAAAAATAAACATTAAAAAAGTGAAATAAATGAATAAAATAAATAAAACTCAACAGAAAAATTGGATCTTAAAGTTGAGGATATTCTTCCCCCCCCCACACACACACACAAAAAGAAATAAAGAAAAAGGATTAAACGGAAGGAGGATAAAAGAAAACTTAGAAAATGAAGCATTTTTTAAATGATGCATTTATTGTCTTCAGGAAAAGAAAAAAATGTGCAAGACAGCAAAGGACATGTAGTTAAAGAATACTACTTGGCTCAGCTGTGGACAGTACACACGTAATCATAATGTAGCTTCTGAATATTGATTTTACCAGAGTTGTATGAAAGAGTCCATATGATTGCAGAAGTCCAATGGATAATGTCTAAAGGTTGATAAATCAAGAGATATGGTGGAAGCCTATTTCAGGCCATGGGAAGAGAAATACATGAAGGAGCATTCTGGCAAATTGAAAGCTCTGGGGGTGGTAGGGGGTATGAGCCATTGCTCTTTGATTATAAGCTTTATAATATTTGACATTTCATATTCGTTTTGGTAAAGAATAAATAATACATTTAAAAAAGTAAGATACACTCATTCAAAAATGGAGCCATTTGGCATTCAAACGTGCGTCTTACAGCCCCCCGAGGACATCATAGAACAAATAATGTTCGCTTCAGTGGTCTTGGATGGTCAAGAAAAGGTTTGATTTTGCTCTGCATGTTCTGCTTTAGAGAGACAGAGGTGATCCGTCTCCATCAAAATGCTGTGCGCATAGTTATTTGGGGGAGAGTACTGATGTAGACTGTCCTCCTCTCCCTATATGGGAAAAAGGGTTGTTTACCTCCCTTCCTCATCTCCCAGTCAGTCTCATCCCGTGTCCAGAAGAATGAAGGGCTGACTGGCCTCAGACTGACTTGACCTGGTCCAGAGCTCTTATCTTCTTCAGAAGCCATGGATCTGCCACACTCTTTTCTGCCAGGCAGAAGGGACCCGCAGTCAGTTTCCTGCAAGCCCCTTATCCTCAGATGGTTGCATTGAGGTCAGTTAGTGAAAGTCACCAGTCCCCAGAGCAGATTCCTCTGTGGCAGAAATTAACCTCTCCAGGCCCAGAGGCTGCAGTGGTGAGTGGGAAGGACACAGGAGAGCATTTCCTTTACTTGTTCTAATACTATAGAGACCCCAGTGTTTTGCAGTGGCTGGTATTTTCCTGGTTGGGTGTCAGTAAGCAGGGACAGCCAAATAAAAGTCACACTGACCAGTTGCCACAAGAGTTGCTTCAGAGTTTGTTAGCTGGTTTGTGCATTTTACTTGGTAATCTTTTTGTTATCAGGTATATGGAAGGGGGGATTATAGCATCACGTCCCAGGCTAGAATGAGGCTTTTTGTTTAAACCATGACATACCAAAGACTGTGTTTCCCAGGATTTTAGCGTATTAGAACAATTAATGCTAAATGATAATATTTTGACATGGCGTTATAAAGGAATGGGTGGCTCTTGTGTCTCTGGTTATAAACCTTGAGCAGAGCTGTTGGGAGATTTTTTTTTTTTCTGCAGTGGAATTGTTTGAATAACATTCAGGGCAAGTAAGTAGCATTTGAGAAATTGGGATTTGGAAGATAATAGTGAGCCAGCCACATATAGGGAAATCCTTTGACATGTGGAAACAGAAGTTGCTGGAAATGGAAGAAGCCCCTGACTCAGTGCACAGATGGATTGTGAAGATTGGTAATGCAAAGGAAAGTCTTCCTCATTTCTCTCCATCTTACCCTCCCCACTTACCAGCCCCCCCCCGCCTCCTTCCTTCCTTTCTTCCCTCTCCTTCCTTCCTTTCTTCCCCTACTGCTCCTGCCTCATTCCCTCCCTCTCCGCTCCCCCAATTACCACAACAACTTTGCAAGTCTTACTGTGTGCCTGGCACTGGACCGCATGTGTTTTAATAATTACATATAGAATTTAATAATTTCAGTAATATGTGAGTTTTAATATTTCAATAATATTTGCACCATTATACATATCAAAAAAAAAAAACAAAACAAAACAACAAACTGAGGCTTAGAACGATTAAGTAACTTGCTTAGAGTAGCCTAACTAGCTAGTGGTAGAGCAGGGATAGTAAATTAGGCAGGCAGACTTCAGGGCTTCTGCATGTGCAGCACATCATGAGCACACAGGTCTGTTAGCCATGAACTTCCTGATCATACCCATGTTGGTGGTGGGGAATGCACAGAATGAACCACAGAGCAGTGAAGTGATTCACTCAAGGTCACACACTGGTCAATGGCAACAGAGTCTATCCTGTTCTCTCACTCCAGGTAGCTCCTCTCTTTGGTGCCAGCATGCTGAATATAAGAATTAGTACATTAACTTCTAGAAACATAGAACTTCCTGTCTGGGTTCCAGGTTCTGAATCCTTACATTACTTGAGTTGATTTTAAGTTTTAAGTAGAACTCTTAAGTACTGCCAAAAGCAATGCCAAAGAATCTCTTTGAGGCTAATATTTGTTATGTAATGGACAGAAGATGGAAGCCTATGACAATATTGAATTTCTTCTTCTCTTACCTAATCAAAAAACAAAACAAAGCAAAAAGTTTACCATTAGGCAGAATTTTTATCTTAAGTCATTATGGGGGATTCCAGTGAGTTGCCCTGATGAAACAGAAGGTAAACCATTCTGGGGCCCCTGGGTGGCTCAGTCAGTTAAGTGTCAGACTTTGGCTCAGGTGATGATCTCATGGTTCTTGAGTTTGACCCCACATTGGGCTCTGTGCTGACAGCTTGAAGCCTGGAAACTGCTTCAGATTCTGTGTCTCCCTCTCTCTCTGCCCCTCCTCCATTCACTCTCTGTCTCTCTCTCAAAAATAAATAAACATTGAAAAACTTTTTAAAAATAAGGTAAACCGTTCTTTCCTCAGGGCCTGGGTGGGATATAGGTATTAATTATCCATTTTAGAAGTTCACCTTGGGCAAGAGCTCCTGTCCTAGTGTGGGGGAGAGAGATGATGACTTCTTCATCAGGGCAACCACTGATTCACTGGAATCTCTCACAAAGGATTGGGTGATGGAGACCATGACTTCAGATCTTCAGTCTATGGAAAGAATGCCTTCATGGAGGCTGCCTGTCAGCACTGGCCGGCCACTCTGCCACATGCAGGTGCTAGGCTGGGCTCATGAATCTTCTCCTATTCCCCACCTGCTTTAGAAGGAAAAAGACATCAACCATCCCACAACCTTTCTACCTCCTTGACCTCGTTTTTTTTCATTTCACCTTGGTGAAGCCTATCTATAGTCTTTTCAAGGCTCAGTTTAAGCTTTAACAAACATCTTTGCTTCCCACTCAACAGCCTCAAGCTATGAATACCCTTACCATTCAGGAAAGTTCCCCACAGGCTTTGTGCACAGCTCCTTAATTATCTGTATTGTTCTCTGCCTGGTATTATTTGTGTGCCCATCGTATTGTTCCCATTAGAATCTAAGGCTTTAAAGAGGAGTCTTGCTTATCTTTGCTTTCCGCACAGCTCTGGAGACAATGTTTTTCTGGGTTTGGGACTCCATGCGTAGTGGTGTTATAGAGTTTTCAGGCAGATAAGTGCCATGTGGTAACAAAGGTTTGGAACAATGAGAATGACTACACACATCCTTTTTCTAACAACAACTATCTGGATACTGACATGTTCTGGCAGCAATTCTTATTTCAGTTTATGGCTTTAGTTTACTCCAGGAAAGAGAGAACATCTAAGCCAGAGGTTGACAAACTGTGGCCACATCTGGCCCTCTGCCTGTTCACTTATGGCCAATGAAATAAGAATAGTTTTTATATCTTTAAACGATCAGGGGAGAAAAGGAAAAATAATATTTTATGACACAGTGAGATCATGTTAAATTTAAAATTATTTGGAATTCAAATGTCATTGTCCGTGAATAAAGTGTTACTGGAATACAGCCATACCCATTTGTCTGTGTACTGTCTATGGCTGTTTTGCACCAAAACAGCAGTTACCAGTTGAGTAGTTACCACAGAGACTGTACATCCCACAAAACCTAAAATATTACCATCAGACCCTTTGTAGAAAAAGTGTGCCAGCCCCTATTTCAAGTCATTTTCAGAAATACCCTCCACAGTGTGGAAATGGATTGGGGTGCCCTTTTTGACAAAGGAAAACTGGATGAAGGCACAAAATATCTGAAGGAGGAGAAATTTGGGAACAAGAAAGGGGAGGCAGAGGCCTACTCGAAGAAGCCACATCTCCTGGGTCTGGTATACATATATGGCAAATATCTCCACAAAGAGACTATTTCAGTCTGAATTGTACCCGGCTTCTCTCAGCAGGTGGACGTGCCAGAGGGGCTGACCTCAGGTATTTTATACAAGTTTTCTGCACTCCATGAAGTATTTTTCATGGTTCTTTTGAAGAAATTATAATTGAGAAAGGGTGAAATTAGGAGATTACTGATCATTCCTGATCATTCTGTATACCAAGGATAACTAACACCTGTCGTAAGACCTAAAGGACTCTTTATCGCCGGGTTATCTCTGAGTCGAGTGTGTGTGTGTGTGTTAGTGAAATCTATTTTAAGTATGTGTTGGTCTCTGTGGGTCTCTTTGGAAGAAATCCATTTTGGATGAATTCCAATTAATTATGTATGTGGGGATCATTAAACACTTGGAGTATTCAAATAAATACACATCAGTTAGAACTTAGTGAAAGCCAGTTCAGGTCCTTGGAGAGTTGTGGTTACAGTTTTTCATTTAGAAATCTGCCATTTTCATGTGTTTCTCTTATTTTCTTATTACAGGGTAATGCCCTGTACTTCAAATCAGCCAGAAATGTTACAGTGAACATTCTCAATGACCAGACTAAAGTGCTAACTCAGCTGATAACAGGTAAGACAATAAAGAACGTAGCAGTACCTGGTCCACGCAAAACACTCAGAAAACATTAGAACCAAAGATTGAATGAAATATCACATAAACTAAAGAAAGAAATGTCTGCTAAGACATTTTAGAGTAGAGAAAGAGAAGGTAGCATGTGTTGCATGATTCCACTGGAGGGTAGAGTCTCATCATATGCACACATTTAACTTATGCAAATCCAACAATACTTGTTTAGAGGGGCAATAAACTATTTTTTCACGTAACATGGCCCCTAAACATAAGCCAGCTGCTTCATCTGGTGCTCAACAACAGAAAAGCTCTCTGCTCCAATGCTGGAGGAAAAGCTGGCTGTGTTGGATTAATTGAGAGCACAGTATACAAAAAAAAACATGTGCACGTACTTTATGAGGTATAAAGGGGATTTTTAAAGTTAATTTGAATCCATGCCATGTTTGTGATAGGTGCTGACTTTGAGCCTGACCCAACTGCAAAATGCCGATGTACTGCCATTGATTATGGTTGCAAGGTTCCTTTCAATATAGCAGATCTGCTCCTAACAGTTGTGGAAAGCACCCACTGGGCTTTAAGCTGCATATTCCTAAAATTTAAACAAGGATTGGTTATTCACTATAATGATTATAATGATAAACGTGGGCCTTATGGTCACGGTAATGTGTTGAATGGCACGACCAACGACCCCAGTGTAGATTATGGGCCGCAGTAAACAGGAGCCATTATGCACCCCGCCAGTGGAGGGGAAAAAGGGGTATGTGTCTGAATGGCACTGTTACACTTCCAGAGAGAAAATGCCATTTGTTTGGCTTCGGGGCTGAGAGAGAAGTATACAGATGGACATTTTGAGAAGCCAGTTGCCCAAATGCCCTGAAACATAAACTGTGACTAAAACATCTGGAGCCCCACTAATAAACATGCCACAAGAAAACAGGTGCTTTGTGCCCAGAGTCTTGCTGGGGAGAGAGTCTCTGTTCCCCACAGGAGCACCACATTTGATATCTGGAGATTCACAGCCAGTGGGTGTATTAGACCATCTACCAAGGCTGGAAGGGATTGCCACACGGCAAAGCCCATAATCCATAAACATGTTGTTCCAGTGTGTGACTGGATTGTCGGCCTTGCTTATATAACATCTGGCCTGTAGTCACAATGCTAAATAATTAAATAAACAGCTTCAGTAAGCAATGATTTAAGCAGCATGTGTGAAAATTGCCTCCAGGAGGGAAATAAATCCAAACTCCCCGTTCCTGATTCCTCTGTTCAAAAGGAACCTACTTAGCCTGTTGATCATTTGCCATTTATTTGCCATGGGAGATTTGGTTTACTTGAGAGATTTTGTTTTGATAAAGCTGGAAGTGCCCAAATGACTATTCTTCAGTCAGTGTCTCTTCCCCTCCCTCTCCCTCCTTAACCTTCTCCTTTCCCTGCTTTCCCCCTAATTCCTCTACTTTCCTCCCCATCCTCTCCCCCTCCTTGTCTCCTCTCCTGCACCCTTGCTTTCCATCGTCCTCACCCTTCTCCCTTCCCTCCCCTACCCTCTTCTCTTATTTCTCTCAGCCTCTGTCTTTCCCTCTCCTTCTTCCTCCCCCATCTCTCCATTCTCTCTCTCCTTTTTCTCTTCCGTTTGCTCCTCTCTCCCTCCTTCCTTGTCTTCTGTCTTCCCATCTCCCCTGCCCAAATTAGACCCTCCTGGAAGCTGAGATACCTACCCAGAGCTCTCAGGGTGAGGCATGACATAGCTCCTGTTATAATGAGATGGGCAAAAAAGCCACTCTAACACCAGCTGGCAGGAGCCTTCCAAGATGATCTCTAGAGAAGATGATAGATGCATTTAAGTATAATTCTGAGTACGTATACATATGCACACTCACCCCTAAAGTTTCCCTTCAGGCTTCTCCTTTTACATTTAAGCATGTGGTAGAAAGCACAGAGCAGTTCCAGGAGACAGGATCTTCTAAAACCTCTTATACTTGCTGTTATACTTACCTGAGAGCAAATGACTGCTCTCATCCCGGTAGCCAGGTTCACCAAAACAATCCTGAGGATCAAGAATTCTCCTGCTTAATCGCTTCTCGGCCTTTTGGCTAAGATCAAGTGAAGAATTCTCCTGCTTACCTCACCAAGGTCTCAAAAGCCCAGAAGAAATTCCAATGTTAGAAATTCAGGTAAATTTTTCACATGATAGAGTGCTTTAAGTGATAGTTAAGTTCTCAGGCAAGGCCGTAAAAGCACATCTGGCCAACGCTGCTGCCGATTTAGTGTCCTCTCAGTAGTGGCCTGAACAGAAAGCCCTCTGGCCTGCAAGGAGGAAAGCTGTAGGCAAGTCTTCCGCAGAGTGGGCAACAGTCTCAGCTTCCAGGGAGCTGAGAAAGGAGATTAGGCGAGATGGCCCCTTTCCAGCTCCCAGATCCGTAGCATTGGCATGACTGGGAAACTGCTGGTATGTCCCGATGGTTTCCAGTTCTTCCCGTGTAGGAGATTCATTAAGGAAGTAGTTGACACATACTACCCAGCACCGAGGGAGATTAATTGGAGTAGTTTTGGGCTTCAAATAATGATTTTTTTCCATCCTAGAGAGGAAGACTGGGTTCCCTGACGGACCTCCTGAGCAGTCTCCAGACCTATTTCCCATTTTCATTTCCTCCAGGACCCTTGTTTTTTTGGCGGGGGTTTTGTTTTGTTTTGTTTTGTTTTGTTTTTAAAGATTTTAGCCACATCCAGGACATTTGGCAGCCCCAGGTAAAATCAACAAAAGAACAAGCCATCTGCACCATTGAGCCAGCAGTTGCTCTGTGGGGTTTTGGCTAGAACTTCCAACTACAGAGCTTTATATGTGCAAATGGTTCTGGCCCTTGATAAATTCCTTTGTGTTCTGAGAAGCTCTGAAAAACAAGATAACTTAATTGTGTTTTGAGTTATCTGATTGTTTCGGTGTTTTTAGGACATTCTCTTGTACGTTTCAGGAGCCAGTCATAAGTTCAGAGCAAACTTGCTTTAAACAGGCAGGTGTTCTCAACCATATCTCCAGGGCCATATCTCATGAAACTGCCTAGATTCATGGAGGCAAAGGCCAAGCAGTTTTGTCTCCCAGTCATACCCCCATTTTGCCATTGACTAGATCCAGAGTGTCAAACTGTGCTCACCCCATGCCTATCCCAAGGTCATTCATTCATTCATTAATACTTCTTCACCTCCTGGTACCCAGTCTCCCCACTCTGGTATGACCAGAGAGTCTTCAGTATGACCAAGTAGATACCTGCATCTTCGCCCTCCAAGAATCACCTAATCAAAAGCCTCACTGTCCATCCCTGTTCTTTCAGGATTGTTTTCTGGTCCTTGTCTGTATCTTTCGACGCCCCCTCTCCCTATCCTCCAAAAGGTCCCCTCCTCACTGCTCCTCCTGTGTTGACTCCAGCTGTCTTCTCCTCTCTAGACAATCACACATCACTTTTCTTCTATGGAACAATTCTGAGAGCTCAATTCCAGACCCAGATCTTCCATTAGCTGACCTCATGACCTTGAGAGAGCCCTTAGCTCTGCTGCCACTTGTTTTCACCTACGCATGAAGGCCATTGGAGAAGATAATGCCTCGCTCCCATGCCATTTAGAAAGTCTCTGCTTTCCATTTCCTATTCATTCAGGAGCCTTTCCAATGCCCTTCTTTTTGTCAGAGGGCTGGTGTGGATGTACTAGTGGGAGATCACACTTCCAAATTGGCAGGATTATGTGAATGAGGCAATTGCACTAAGAGGTGATTGTCATTAATTATTTTCAATGTGTTGGGACCACTGTATTAGAAACTTGGTGACAGGTCATGATCACAATGACGATAGTCATGATTTCACAGCACTTTCCCACCTACAGAGTGCTTTTTATAAATATAGTATAATTTGATCCTTTTAATCTTTCTATAAGGTAATAGAAGAGATGGTGATAGTACAGTTCTACAGATGCAGAAAAATGAGGTTCAGAAAGATCAGAGGATTTTCCCCAAGTCACATAACCAGAAAATGAGAGAGTTGGAACATAATTCTTGTCTTCTGATTCTTAGTCTGATAGTCTTGTCGTTGAGGAAAACACCCCTAGACGTCCAGGAGTAGTCCTGGCAATATAAGCCAGGCTTCTGTGTTCTCCTGTTTGAACATAATCCATTTCGCAGAACATCAGCACCAGACAAGGCAACGTGGCGGTCATGAAGGATCAAGACAAAACAGAAAACAAAGACAACTCTAATCATGTCTGAAAACAGATAAAAATGGAAACACCTATCCAAACCAGCAAAATGACTGAACTTCTTCAATCCTGGTTAATATCAGTGACTTCTGTTTTTTATCCATTCCAGGTTTAGCATTGCTCTGATCTTGCCCACCTCTAGATAAGATTTATTAACATGCCAATTGTAAAATTACACCCACTTCCTGTCAGCACCTTATCCAAAGCAAAGCCTTGCTTCCTTAAATTCAGCCCCAAAATAACTTAACATAAAACCAAATACTATAGTAAGGTCTTTCTTACTGAGATGCCCTGAGTGGTTGCCCCTGGTGTGTGTTCTCTATCACAACAATGAATAATAAACTCAACTTGTTCACCTACATGTTTGTTCTGTTTGGTCTATACCTGGAAGGCATTGAGGGCCCTTTCATTACTGCTTTTTTAATTAAATGACACTGTCTTGAAAATAACTTGAAACAGAAATGCTCTATCAGAATCTCCTGATCAGCTTTGGGAAAATATAAAATTTTTAGACTCTTTCCTCCATTTTTTTTCTTTATGAATTTCTGGACCAAAAGATAAATTCTTTTTGATCTGAGTGAGGTTCTGTGAAGATGATTATACCTCCCAGGTTATTCTGATTAATTTCTGCAGACCAGCTTTTGAGAGCCACCTGAACTTGAGATATTCAGTTAGTTCTAGTTCAGATAAACTACAATACCTTCTGTTTGTTTTTTTTGTTTGCTTAAGGAATTCTAACACATTAGTTTGTCTTATTTTTTCCATGGTACCCAAAACTCTGCAGTTTTCTGATTTACTAATAAATGTCTAAACTTCTATTTGGGTACATCAGAAGATGCCACTACAATAGCTTCCCTTCAAGGATAGCATTTGTTGCCATATGATAAATCCTCTAAAATTTATTTTTTATTGAGTGAAATTCTAGCATAAAAGATTCAATAACTTTCTGGTAATTAATTGCAATATATTTTCTGGCCTTTTCTGCCAGGAAATGATCTATATATACTGAGGAAATAGACTTGTCTGGTATCAAATACAGCCAATGGTTTAAGGGTACCGGCTGAGACAGACATCAATTGAATTTAAAGGCACCCTTTCCAAGAGTTAGAGCTGGCCATAGATATTCCGATTACTTCAAGAGGTGGTGAACTTTCTATGCCTTGATACTTTCAAGCCAAAATCTACAAGTATTTGATAGTAATTTGGTAGTTAGCTAAGGGAAACCTCATTCAAGCATTAGTTTGAAGAAGGGACACGATGGTCTTTAAAATCAGCCTGAGAGCACATGATTAAAAGTAATTGACAAGACATGGCCAGAGTCACAAGACTAATTTTCATGATTGGCTCCTGAAAAACAATCCACTTATATTAAAGTCCCACATAACCTCATCAGATGCATGTGTCCTGTGAAAAACACTTTGTAATTGAATGCAATGAGACTAATGTCTCTCTCTCTTTCTCTCCCTCTCCCTCTCCCTCTATCTCTCCCCCCCCCCCATTCTAGGTCCAAAAGCCGTAGAAGCTTATGGCAAAAAGTTTGAAGTAAAGACAGTTTCTGGAAAATTGCTCTTTTCTGCAGATAACGATGAAGTGGTAGTAGGAGCTGAGAGATTAAGAGTTTTAGGTAAGGAAACTTTGATCATATAATTGATATGATACCAATGTATACATTTTAGAGGAAAAGGGAAATGTTGCCTTGAAGAGAGATTTAGGCCAATTACCTGGATTCTCTTAAAGTAAGGTAGATGAACTCCCCCACCCCCTAAACTCAGAATTTGGTACCCCAGTGAAAAGTTCTCAAGTCAGGAGGTTTTGTGGCATGACTACCAACACGGAGCTTCATTTGGGGAAGCATGTTCATGCCAACAAATACGCATGAACACATACTGTCCTCGCAGGCAGTTTTGGTAGAAGCAGTCAAGATCTACATACATGATACGGAGATTCCTAAACTGGGTTATAAGTTAAGAATTGCCTAGGGAACTTCTGAAAAGTCACATGGATCCAACTGTGACATGCTGAATTAGAAGTTCTGGTGGAAAGACCCAAGAATTAATTGGTGAAAACATTTGCAGGAATATCTATGGTGCCACTGTTGGAATTACTGGATTGGGACACACAACAAATTAGTCTTCTGTAGTTACAGCGAAATGGTCTAATATGGTGGTTTCAGAGTCCTGGTGCTGGAGCTGATCTGTCTTGTGTCTCTGCTCTGTCACCAATTAGCTGTGTGACTTTGGGCAAGGTATTGACCTCACTGAGCCAGTTTTCTGTCCTGCTCAGTGGGGCTATGAACACCTACCATCTCAAGTTGTCCCTAGGATTAAATGACTTCATGTTTTATCAATCAGGTATTTTGAATTCAGCATGCTTGACTTTAAAGCACTATACCTTGCTACCTCCTCAAATTTGTCCCAATTTCAGATAAGTACACAAATGCTTACCAACAGTAAAGAAAATGGTCTAAGATCAAGCTACCAGTTGAAATCCTTGCCCAAGGACTCCAGACTCAGCATACCTAAATGCCTATAAATATGTTCTAAGACCTTGGCCAACCCTTAGTATTAATGTTTTTCTCTGTTACTTGTAGAAATAGCACTTCCCACATGAGTTCTACGTTTTGGGGGGTGGTGGAGGAAACAAACACAAAAATTTCTGGCTCTCCTTTTGTTAAAGAATACTTAGCTATATGAGCTATAAAATAATTGCCCAGGGGAAAAGTGATGGTCCTCCTGCTAAGATAATTGTGTACAAATGGAGTTTGGTACCTCCCGTTAGTTCTTCGGTACTTTGTGAGTCACCTCACTTCTTTAAAATCTGAATCTTCAAAGATTCAGAATAATTTTAGATGTCCAAATACTTTGGCTTTACCTTCCTGTGCAAAACTCTGTGATGGTATCATTTAAGAACTTTCCTCTTCCCCACCCTACAGTTAAGTAGGACTAGAAGATTATTGTAATTTTTGGTCATCTGAAAGCAGGTGGATATTTTGTTGTTGTTGTTGCTGCTGTCATTGCTTATGCTTTTGATATTTTACTTAGAGAACAATTTAGGACAAGATCTATCTCTCTCCATCATCAGGAACATTTGCTTTTTCATGTTAAAATGTGGAAAGGAAGCATCATGATAAATACCACTGTTGCTATCAATGCTAAAAAGATTAGGAAATGACCACCCTACAAACCTCGCATCAACCTACTCAGTGAAATGAGCTTAGTGTGTTGCAGAAATGAGCTTCCTGTCAGCTGGGATTCAGCCATATGGTGTGGAACGAGAAGTTTAGGCAATTTCATTTTCTGCTTAATGAGAAGTTTGTCTTTTTGAGTCATCAGACTGAGCAAGTTCTCAGGAGCTTTGAATCTGGATGCATATGTCATGGTGGAGTCTAACGTAGCTGGATTTGAATTCTTGCTCAAACATTTAGGATTAGAGTGACCCTACCCAAATCTGTTTTTCTCTCTAACATTTAGTTTCCACATATACAAAACAAAGAGGGTGGAGTGGTTCCGCTTGTTAAGCGTCCGACTTTGGCTCAGGTCATGATCTCACACTTCCTGATTTCAAGCCCCACGGCAGGCTCTGTGCTGACAGCTCAGAGCCTGGAGCCTGCTTCAGATTCTGTCTCTGTCTTTTTCTGCCCCTCCCCAGCTCATACTCTGCCTCTTTCTCTCTAAAAAATAAACAAACACTTAAAAATAAATTTAAAACAGGGTGGAACAAAATAAAGAATGGAAGGATAAATGAATATAATAAGAAACATACATAAATAAATCAGTTATTTCTACTGATAGTTGAATAGGAATAGCAGTAGAAAATAATAAGGAATAAGCCTAAGAAGATCATGCCTCCTAAATATAGAAAATTTATTGTTTAAATTCTTCTCTGGATAATCACACCCACCTATTCAGTTTTTAGGACAATGACTTCCTCAAGCACACTCAAAGGACCCTGAATAGTTTGACAAAGGGATTAGAAGCCATGCCTCATACAGAATAATTATCCAGGAAGAGATACGGGGGCAGGGAGAAGTGTATCATTGTAGACAGATTGTAATTGCTGATGCACATCTTTCCTGAGGAAAAGAGAGAAGGCAAGAACCACTTAGATGAGTGGCTGAGAGCATAGGTTTTGTAGTTGACACTGGCCAATAATCCTGGTTTCTGTCATTCATCAGCCAAGTCCTTATGATGTCACTTCACCTTTCTAGGCATCCTTCTACTCTGTGCCATAGCATGATAATGCTTGACTGTCACAGTAGTTGGGAGAACTGGATGGTAAAGTGTATGTAGAGTGAATAGCACAGTGGTGGCACATGGTAAGCCATCCATACATGCTAACCATCATGTTGGTGATGGTTTCAGTTGGTCCACGTGGATTTCAGGGGACCCATCACATTCTGAAATTTTACACAGCCCTCTCTGTCCATGAAAGAAAGTACTCAGAGAAATTGGCAGAGAACTTGCAGAAGTATCCATATATCAGTTAAGTTTGGACTAGCCGATTTCCTGGACATAGGAAGGGCCAGAATAGAAAGAGCCTTTAAGAGCTAAGAAGTACTCCACTGCCCACTTCACCCACGTGCACATGAAACTAATATTGCTAGCATGTGTGTTCTCAAGTTGAACTTAAAAGAGGTTGAAGGCCTGGACTGGATTCCCAGATTTGTAGAGTCTTTTCCTGTACTCATGAAGACAGTGGTTCTGAAAGTGTGGGTCCCTGAATGGAGAGCATCAGCTATAGTGTACTTGTTAGGCTTGCAAATTCTCAAGCCCCACCCGGACCTACTGAACCAGAAACTCAGGATTGGGGGCCAGCAAAGCTTCCAGGTGGCTCTAATGCATGCCAAAGTTTGAGAACCATGACCTAAGACACTCAACTTTGCCACAACTTTGCTGGTAACTTTCAGTTGAGTGTAGGCTCAGCTTTTATCACTTTGCTCCAGAAAAGTCACAGTTTGGATATAGCTAACACATGTTAAGGGTTTACTCTGTGCAAAATACCAAACAAATCACCGTGAATGAACACATTTGCTTCTCACAACAACCTTCAAAGAGTCAAGAAGGGCACTGGCTTATCACCTTGATGTACAGAAGAGCAAACTGAGGCACAGAGTAATGTAAAACTTGCCCAAATTTCCACAGAGAGAAACTGAGGGAGTCAGGATCTGAATCCAGGCAGTCTTCCCACTACACATGTGACTTCTATCACAATAGTCTGTACCTTCCCTGAGCTCCATAGCATACTAGTACCACAAGGAGAGGAAAAGAAAACTAGGCAACTCTTTTTCAACAATTCCTCCCGTTTTGGATTCTGGATACTCTGCTGTTCCCACCATTGTCCCCAGGTCTCTGACTTTTCTCTGACTTTTTCTCTGCTTCCCTCACTAACCCTTCTTTCATCTTGTATAAGTAGCCTGGACTCACACTTGGCATCGGGTGTAGACTCTCTCCAGGTCCAGTCCTTGTTTTCCTCTTTTTTGCATTTCTGTGGGAAATCCCACACTTCTATATGGCTTCAACACTTGCTTCTTTTCAGATGACCTTCTCAATCAGTATTCACTTTGAACTGCCTTCTCAATTCTAAATCCAAGTTCTCAGCAGTTAGCCTGCATTTTTCTGCATAGAGGTCTTTCTAGAAGTTTCACTTCTGTAGCTGAACTTAGGTGTCTTCCAGCAACCTCCCTGGCTCTCCAGAACCCACTTTCCTAATTCCACTGATGGGGCTGTCGTCTCCTAGGCTAGGAGTCTCCTAGTTCCCTGGTCTTCTAGTCTCTTTGCTTTCATGAAGGTATCGGCCCTGTGTCTCTTCATATGGTCTTGGTATCTTTGTCACCCTTGGGTTTTCCATACTGCAGAGTTATCTCTTTAGGCTTGACGTGAGAGAATTCAGGTTTGTAGTCAAATGCATCTGCTTAATTACCAAAAAGGTGTAAGTTAGTGTGCACAATAAGGCATGGTATTGTTCAGCTTTAATTAAAGAATAAAGTTATTAAATATTGGACAGGAATGGCCTTTAAAAAACACCAAGAAAATAGGCAGCATAAAAGCCAGTGCATCTAAGAGGCATCTTCATGGAGACACCAGGGAAAAATAATTTTGATTTTCATTAATGACCAATTTCATTGAACAATGAATCGGACATTCTAGCATTTATAAACAAAGCATAATTATAAAGTGTTATTCTAATTGTTAATTAGGTCTGTACTCTAGATTAGTTTTTAAAAATATGTCCTCTAGATGCTACTTGATGCTAATTATCTGAGTTACATTATTATCAATTGAAAAACATTTTTAATTAATTCTAAATCCATTTAAATTAGCAGAAGATTTATAGAAATTTAAATGTGGTCTGATGCTATTTTTTTTTTCCTTAGGAAGACATCAGATGATACATTTAGCCTTTTGAATTAGTTTTTGATGAAACTTTCTACTGCATCCTGGCGATGGATAATTATGATGAAAGGAGTGCAGTATTCTTAGTGGTAGTCTTTCATGAAATAGATGTGTGTGTGTGTGTGTGTGTATATCATATATCCACTTCTATACCTAAAGCTCTAAATTGCGACTTCTGGCTTCATGGAGATACAGAGATGTGTGTACCTGTCCCTGTCCCTGCTCTCTCAGGGAGCTCTGTCTCTTCAGGAAGATGAGACACACATCCCAAAAACAAGCTGCTTAGAAGGATAGAAACAGAGTGACTAGAATTCCAGAATCCAGCTAGAGTGCAGTGGGGTGGTGTGCTAGAGAGAGTTTAGAAAGCTTCATAAATGGGGAAGCATTTGAACTAGGTCTTGAGTACACGTTGGCAAATCAAAACATAGACGGGGAGAGCTTGCTTGGTGAATGGAACAGCATGTGTTTTTCAATAAGGATTCACTTGGTCGTGAGGTGGGGAGATTGATTGCCTTGTGATGGAAAAGTCCATTGGTAGTTGGCTTGAGGCTAGATTCAGTAGCTCAAATAATGTAAGTGAAATTCAGTCACTCTCTTTCTCTTAACACTTCTCAGCTCTGTTACAGAATCATGGCTTTTGTCTTCAAAAGCAGAAATAGTGCTTACCTTCCGAATATAAATCCAACAAAGGCCTAAGTTTTTCCTCTAACTAGATTGGTGTGGGCCATATGCCCATCCCCGACTAGTCATTATGACCTCAGTGATGGAATTTGCTGGTGAGCAAGGCATGATTCATATCTCCACTGCCACCGCTGAGGTTGGAAATGACCAAGAATGAGCTACAGGGGACAGTTGTCCAAAGGGAAACTGGGGTGTTGTGTCCAGAAGAGAGAATGGACGCTGGGCAAGAAACAACAAATATTCATTATTGTAATCAAAGGTATGACCATGGAAAATTCTGAAAACTGCGCCTGAGACCATGAACCCAGGAATTGTGAAGATCACCAGAAGATGCTTTACAAATTCTCATCCTCTTGCTTACTCAACTCCACAGTCACTGGATTTTCATCACCTCACTCCTCACTTCATCACCAAGCATGCTCTCGTCTCCCAGCATTTGTGTCTACTCTTCCCTCCACATAGAATGCTCTTTTCCAGTCTACATATAAAGGTTCTCTCCTTTTATGGCTTAAATGCCACTTCATCTCAAAGGTCTTCCTTGGCCACCTTATAAAAATAGCACACTCCTGCTTGCACTTTCTGTACCAAGAGCTGGCAAAGTAAGCCTCTGGGCCAATGAGGCTGAAAGCACTGCCTGGTTTTGTAATGTTTATTGGAACACAGCCATGCTCATTTTTTAAGTATTATCCATGGTCGCTTTCACACTCCAACAGCAGGATTGAGTAGTTGAGACAGATCATGTGACCCACAAAGCCTAAAATATTTATTATTTGACACTTCCTGGAAAAAGTTTGCATATTCCTAATCTGTATCTTTGCTCTATTCCTCTTCATGGCAGATATCACAGTACGCATTGTTGTGATAAAATGTTTATTTTATGTAAAAATATGTTTATTCATATCATATCTTCCTCACTAGAATGTAAGCTTTATGACAGAAGGCACTTTTGTTTTTCAGGTTCTAGGATAGTGCCTGGTACTTAGTAAGTGCTCAGTAATATTTTTTTTTGCAAGAATGGATTGAAAGATTTTGAACATTGCAATATTTGACAACCAACCTGATTGCATAGAGAATGGGAGGGAGGGAGAATATGCAGCTAAGTTAAGAGAGTATTATTATGCTTTTGCTGAGGATTCATAAGGACCTAAACCAGGATGGAAAGAGAAAAGAGAACAAATGGGAAAGAGCATCTTAAAGTAAAACTGATGACACTTGGTAACTAAGTGCATGTGGAGGGTCAAGAGAGGGAAGTCTGGGATGGCTCTGGTGTTGGGTACTTTGTCAGATACTTGTAGAATCATTAATAGAACTAGATAGGAGCAGGTTTGAGATTGGAGAGAAATGGTTCAGCTTCAGTTGCCCTGGGTCTTAATGCTTGAGCACCTAAAGGAGAAGCCAAGTGTCCAGTGGCCACAAGAGATGTTCCATTTGCAGAGGGCCAGAGAGTCATCCATACACATTGAACAGATGGACTCCAGAAAGGAGCGCTTAGGCTTAGGAGGGCATCCCAGAGGAAGAACTAAGAGATGCCTTTCAAACAGAGCATCACCAAACAGCCACTTGCCCATTTCTTCCTATGAACAAAACTCCAGGGCTGGTTTGTCATGTCTGTGACTCACAGACACATCCTCACACGTTGAAGTCCCCATCCCGTGTTCTTAGGCTTTCCCTTATCTACTCTGCCTTTCTCCATGAGAAGGAACCCAATGCTTTAGAATGTGATGAACTTGTTCTGCCATACCTACCAGCCATGTGATGTTGGCTATTTGGCTCTGATCAAATCACTCCTTAGGCGGTGTGTGTAGATTCTAAACAACCTCTCCCCCTTTTTCTTTGCCCTCCATCTTTGTCTGTTTCTTTTCCTTTCTGAAATATCTTATCCATGAGTGGAAGGAAGCATGAGAGAGGCCGAAAGGTTATAGTAAAAATGGAACACAATTCCTCTTAAATGATGATGAATTCATACATTGATTTTTGAGAGATGAGAGCCCCCCAGTCTAATAGGAACATTTGTGTAACAAATCAGAAGAGCCTGGAACCTGCCAGCGCCCTCTTTCTGCTCTCTGTTATCATTATCAGAGATAATCTGCAGGAGATTCAACTATTTAAAAAGAATTGCTTCTTGTAGAGTTGTCTGGCATCTCATTCCAAACTTGGTTTATTATTTACAGGAATGCAGGAATAATGTATTTGATCATAAAGATATATTTCCCATAAATAATGCAGTGAGAAAGCCAAGTATAAAAGAGTCTCGGATGAACAACCCCAACCTTAATAAACCAGAGATACTTAATGAGAAAAAGCACAATTCTACAATAGAGGAGCAAGAGTGGGGTTTCATCTGAAATGCTGCGGAGTAGAACTGTCGTAATTCTCCCAAAACTAACAAAAGCCTAGATGATTCCACCACCTCATTTCATGCACCCACCCACCCATGTGCACAGGCCTCAATGAGCTGCCACGGTTCAAGGTGCATCTTCATCCCCCAAGCTTGAGGGGTTGATTCCTGATGCAAAAGCATTTGCTGGGCCCCACACACTGTTCCATTTGGCAAGAGGGATGTGATTTAATATCAGCATGACGGATTCATTGTACTGTGTAAACGTTGCCAGCTGTCCCAGAAGCAATGCCTTAGCAGACCTCCCCAGTTGCTGAGCCGTGGTCTCCCTCACTTGCACGTGGTGGGGTGGGAAGAGGGGGAAAGGCAGTTGGGAGACATTTGTCAGCTTTCTAGTTTGATTAAAGAGTTGATGAGGTTCACTCTTTGTCTGCTTTCAAGAGAACCAATTCCAGCACTTAGGGAGGGGTACATCTCAGCTTTTTTGTCTGCGGAACCAACACGACTTGAAATTCTCTATCAAGCTACAGCTAATGTGCTTTCAGGCATCTGTTGGTTTGTTTTTATCATCAAAGTTTTCTTCTTGGCAGTTAATACCAAGAACAGAGTGTTTTCAAATGAGGGGATAAAGTTCTGCCAGGACATCTTCAATGTCAAAAGCTTGTCCATATAGTGTAGGTTTATTGTCGCCTTTCTCCTTAATTATATTCACTGTTGCAGAATATTCTTATTCAACCAAAAGTCACCTGAGTTGATTTTTTTTCTCTCTTCCCAGCAGAGACCAAGGAGAATGTTGGTGTTTCACAGTGACACTAGGAATTTAATGAGATGACAATGTGAATAAGAAACTCTCAGTGTGCAGACTGGGGAAGGAAATTAACTTCATTCTCCTTTATTGGAGGGACTTGAATTTAATTCTGCTTATTTGAGTGGGAGAAAAGAGTGCTAAAAATACTTCCCTCAGCAACTTATGCTTTCCCTCCCACCTTGCTCTGTGCTTTTTCTCTGTACTACTCTTCTAATCTTAACCCCTTTTGTACCATGTCTTTCCTAGGAATGATGGGTAAGGTGGTGAGGATGAATCTAAACTAAAGAGATCCGGAGAGAGGGAGGGGAGAAATTGTCCAGAACCCCTCAGGGAACAGGATAGAAGCAAATGCCAGAGTTCCCTTTGCGACAGTAGAGTAGGACAGCAGAATGGTTGGATGGGTATGGGGTTTGGAGACCGACTGCCTGGATACCTCTCCTGGCTCTAATGCCACAACTTCGGACAAGTGTCTAAATTCTGAAAGCCTCAGGTTTCTCATATGTAAAGTGAGGGTGGTCAGAGTACCTACATAATATATGAAAAGTTCCTGGCACAGTGCTAAGTGCATGATAAGTGCCCACTGTTACTGATGCATATTACTATCGTTCCTTCTACAGGTTCCTCTTGAGCACCATTTGTACAGCTATTGCCAATCAAATCTCAATGCGGGGATGTAAGGACACAGCACAGAAGTTTCTTAATCTCAAATAGGTTATGGTCCAATAGGGCTGTCAGTGCACCCAGTGAAATCTTAAATATCAGTGGAAATGTTTCTTACAAACTCAGGTAGAATACAGAAGTCGGCACTTAGCTACTCTATGTGCTAACAGGACTTGCCCATAGTGCTCCACTCTTGACAGCATACTGTAGAGGATGTGGCTGAATTGTTAATGGAAGTATTTAATGTGATTCTGATTCTGTAAGCCAAAGAGAAAAGTATACTTAGACAATTGGAAGTTATTCGTGATGCAAGAACTTTCATGGGTCCAAAAAAGAAAAAAAGAAAGAAAGGGAGTGACATCAACAAGAAGGTTCTTGGCACTATTTAAGCCATAGTGTAGGAGTTCTCACTTAAAAAGAAATTCAGGGGTACTCAACAAATTGAGCACCTACTGTGGCCAGCTGCTTTGCTGACCAAAGGGCACTGGGGCCCCCACCTTTCTGGATTCCATAGCCAAGCAAGAAAGACAGCTATTGTTAACATTTACATGAGAAGAATGTGACTTATCATGAGGGAAGTACGACATCATGGAAACATAAAATTAGGAGATCTTAACCTAATTTTGCCCGTAAGGGAGTCTTCCCGAAGGAAATGATGTTTCAGTGGAGACTGGAGGAATAAATGGGAGTTAGTCAAGGAAAGGGGGTCAAGAGGCTGAGTGTGGAGTGACATGTACAAAGTCCTGGAGAAGCGTGACCTTTTAGAAAAAGTTTTGCAACTCCAGCAGGGCCAGAGGGTGGAGGTCAAGGAGCAGAGTGCCCAGATATGAAAAGAGACCCGCTGTAATTATGATAGTTAACATTTATTAAAAGCTTACCCTATACCAGATACCATTCAAATCTCAAGATAACTCATGTTAACTCAATTTAACTCAAGTTAACTCAATTCTCAAGACAGCCCTGTAATATAAGTTTTGTTGTTATGCTCATTTTACATACAAACAGACTGACAAGCACAGAAGCAGGTTCTCCAATGTTATGTGGAAATTAAATGGCTGAGGTTAGATGCAAACCTAATAATCAGATTTCAAGTCTATATTTTGTTTGTTTTTGTACCTTTATTGAGATATAATTCCCATATCATACAATTCGTCCATTTAAAGTGTGCAATTCAGTATTTTAGTATAAAGAGCCTGTGAGTTTAACATGTATCACAGACCTATAGCAACAAATACACACATATATATATTTCAAATGTATGTATATATTTGTTGTATATGTCATGTGGCCTATATTATATGTTATATAAATATATAGATAAACATATATACATGGATCATTATGGAGATGTGCGCATATGCATCTATTATAAAACCATACTGTTACCTTGGTCACTGTGTGTCATTATTAAGGTACTTAGACTTAAGGGTAATGGAAAGACATTAAAGAGCTTCAAATAGGGGAGTGACGAGATCTGATTTGTGATTTACAGGATGGTGTGATGGAGGATGAGCTGGGGAGTGGGTCAGACAGACCCACTATTTATGGGACCAGACACATCTGTGAGGTCTCTGCTTGGAGGTTTAATTCAAAAAGACATTCCAAAAAGAAAGTTATGCGGCCTGCTCTCCAAGACCTTCAGTGTTCACAGACAGCTCACCTTTCTCGTGTTCACACTCAGCCCAAGGGCAACAGGTTGAGCCTATGCGGAAGGGCAGTTTTATCCCAGTTGGACAGGGCACAAGCATGGCGGATGAATTCTGAACGCAGTTCATTGTTCTTCCCGCTAACGTGCTTGATGGGAGCTGATCAGAGGTCAGAGCACATCTAAAGTACTTGTATTGTATCACAGGCTTGTGGCAGAGATTGCATTTAACCAAACAAAGGAGAGAGCTGATATGAAATCAATATGCAGAGTGCCTATGAGCTATGGAGGAAGGTAATGTGCTTTTCTTCTTTGGCTGTTAAATGCATCGCAGCTGCCAAGGAAAATGACTTTCCCTCTCAACTTCCTATCTGTCTAGCTGACTGGTTATTGGGAAGTGTTCAGGCTCTAGTGCTTTAGCTGTGTTTAATGAGGGAATCCTTGCATGAAAGCCTAAGTTCCTGTGGCCTAATTCTTCCTCCTGGACTCTGAAAAGATGTTTCTCCTTAGCAGACTCTGATCATAGATGTCTGGCGGAGCAAGGAAGGGTGCCAGGGCCTTGGATTTATAAGGCATGGTTTCTACTTGCGTTTGCGAATTTAGGCTAGAATATAAGATGTGAAAAATGTACCAGAGAAACCCATGTGCAAGGCTGTGCTCCCTTAAAGTGCCCAGAACACTGGGGCCACACATGGTCCAAAGAGAGGCCTTCACTGAGAAGTAGAGGTCTGAGTTAACCCTTGAAGGATTTCAATGGATGAAGTTAGAGCAATCAGAAGAAGCTGTTCTCTTTGAAAGGAGATGTCAAAAGCCACTCTTATTCTTGCAGTCCAGCCTGGTAACTGAAGTTCAGTTTAAAAACTTAGTCCTGTCACTTGAGCAGCTGGGGGATAAAAAATGAATTACAGGATGGGAGTTGAATTGACTGGTGGTTAAAATGAGCCCTTTCCTCTTTCTCTCTCCATCTTCTTCCTGCCGCCTTTCCTTCTGCGATCCACAGACAGACCAATTACAAGTGTGAGAAATCAGTGTGGGGGACTGTCTTTGCTACCACAAGTCACAAGTGAGGTGACACAAAACAGCTAATTCAGTCCTTGAGAACTGAATGTATAATCACCCTCTGCGTAGTAGCATTTAGTTAGATCAAAATACTTCCACGGGGTTTCTATTTTGTTTTTGTTTTTGCCATCTCATTTGATTTTCAAAACCACCCTTAAAGGTGCTCAGGATGAGGGGGGAAAAAAGAAAAGAAATCTCCATCTGAGAAATTAAGAGATGGAAGAATGTGGAAGTAAGCTTCCCCAAGTTTACACAGTGAGTGTGTATTTCTACTCTGACGCCATGCCCTGTGGTGGGACCAGTCACCCACCTCTCGTACTGCTCGCTGACAGTGGTTAGGCCTCTGCTGTAAGCATGGCTCTCCCCCAAGCATCACTGCAGATGATATAGAAAGTTCTAAGAGATTGATTATGGTCTCTGAACATTTGCCTGATATTTCTGTTAGGTGGTCATTCTAAAGCACAGTTTTTCTTTTTTCTGAAGATCATGGGCCTCCTCTCAGAATGTTTTTTTTTAGCCCATTTATGAGTTAAACCCATTGTACCCATTCAATCCAAGGCATTTAAATTTTTTTTTTAATGTCTTTATATTTCAGAGAGAGAGAGAGAGAGAGCATGAGCAGGGTATGAGCAGAGAGACAGAGACAGAAACAGAATCTGAAGCAGGCCCTAGGCTCTGAGCTGTCAGCACAGAACCTGACATGGGGCTCAGACTCACAAGCTATGAGATCATGACCTGAGCCGAAGTCGGAATCTCAACCCATGGAGCCACTCAGCTGCCCCAAATCTGAGGCATTTAAAATGGCAAATGCTAGGGCACCTGGGTGGCTCAGTCAGTTAAGCCTCTGACCAAAGCAAGACAATGACATAGTTATCAACATATAAAACACGGTTTTGTGACACAATATTTGAGGTCTTCATTATACACATCTAAAAAGATCTAGTTGTAGGCCGAGGAATTACCATCATTTCAAAGTACTGATGAGTATAAATGATGGCTTTGCGATGCGTACAACTTAACTGTGATAGGAAATCTGTGATTTCTGTTGGTGAAAGAGTCACAGAGTAATCATTAATACGGACCATTTTCTATACTCCAATCAAAGGAATGATGTATCTCAGTTAAAGATGAGAGGAAATAATGATGTAAAATCTGCCCTTTCACAGTTCACGGACCTATGTGAATTCTATCTATTCATGAATCCCTAGCATCTCCAGGTGAGGTCCCCTGTCTTAATGCTTAGTGAGCACTTAATGTGCAGTCTCTCCATTAAGCTGGGGATTTAGCTAGGATGTAACAAGACTCAGACACTGTTCCAGACTCTGAGGTATGTCTGTATCATTTCATGTTCAGTATCATGGACAAGATGAAAGGGCCTCCTACCTCACGTGGAGCTCTATCATTAAGTTCTGGAAATGGAGTTAGCCTGGAATGGGTAGGAGGAAGATGCCGCGATACACCAGGACTAGACAGTGGTTCTCAACATGGGCAATTTTGCACACACACACCCATTCAGAGATAAATGACAATGTCTAAAGATATCTTTGATTGTCACAAATGTGGGTGACTGGAGTTGCTACTGGCATCTAATGGGTAGAGGGCAGGGATCCTGCTCAACACCCTGCAATGCACAAGACAGCCATTCACAACAAAGAATTATCTGGCCCCAAATGCAGAGTTTGAGAAGCCCCAGACCAGCAGAAAGGTCTATTGAACACTGAAGTCCCATTGTAAATAAACTTGAGTGTCTCTGGTTCTGTGCTCTCCATCCCATGTAATGTTGTATGTCCTTTCTGATTTCTCCAGGTTTTGTATAGATTACATTCTCCCCCCACCCCCAAATGCTGCCATAGTGCCTGATGTCAGGTCATACATACAGCAGGTTGCACTATGTTAGCCACCGATGAGGGGTGACCCTGCTGCCTCCCTAACTTAAGGCTTCACTCCAAAGTAATGGCAGAAGCAAGGAACTACAGATAGGAGCTCTGCAAGAGATGGTTTTTGGGAGTGGGGACTAAAAGAAATGACACAAGTCGGGTTTGAATCTTTGCCTCCTATTCAGAGTAGTGTGATGACCTACTTTTATCTGTGAAGTTGGGGGTGAAACAGCTGGGGGAAGACACCCCTAATAGGAAGTTCTGTTTCTTCTTGATACAGCATAAAGTATGCTTGTCATACAGGATGGATATCCCTTCCTTTATTTATATAATCTTGTAGTAGAAATTGACCTTAAAAGGCATTTATGAAATCACTGACATTAGTTAAGCACCTAATATGTACTTTTATCACTTCCCATGTTTTTGATGCGTCCCCCACATTCCTTTCCATTGAGAACCAGGGTTGTTTCCTCTATTACAAAAACCTATTACTAGGACAAAGGGTAGGCTGCATCTGTTATCTGAGGCATTGAAAATGCAAATGCTGGGGCACCTGGATGGCTCAGTCAGTAAAGCATCTAACTCTTGATTTTGTCTCAGGCCATGGTTTCACAGTTCCTGACTGCACAGAGCCTGCTTGGGATTCTCCCTCTCCCTCTCCCTCAGGCCATGGTCTCACAGTTCCTGGCAGCACAGAGCCTGCTTGAGATTCTCCCTCCCCCCTCCCCCTCCCCCTCCTGTTTTCTCCCTCTCAAAATAAACAAACATTTAAATAGATAGGTAGGTAGGTAGGTAGCAGGTGCTAAGTTGTGTGTTACATGTTACAAGCATGCCCTGTAAACTACCATAGTAATATGGGTATGATCTCATAGTTGGATCTGTTGCTTTAAAATCCTGAGATGTGCTGAAATCGGTGGCATTTCCTTCTCCTTTAAGGTGATTTGGTCCAATCCTGAATGATTCTTCAAGGTATGATCAATTGCCTGGTGGAAGGATGATTTCTGTGGGGTCCCTGGGCCTCTGAAAGTCCTTTGCTCTAATGGATTAGAGGGATGTCAGCTTCATCCATTTAGTGAGCTTTCTCCTTGAGCTGTTTCCATTTGTCATGAAAATCTGGAAGGAGTTTTTGCATTGCCTGAGCAAGAACATTGAGAAAAAAAATGAGACTAGGTTTATTGATTTGTTAGTGTCCACTGTCCCTAAAATGGGACCTTGGGGTGGGACCTTTGGGGAACTTTGGAGAGTTTAATATAGAGAGTTTAATGACTTAGATGGAAGTCTTGCTTTTAATCTTAAATTAATCCTATTTAGTTTACTAATCTGACTTTAAGAAGACATACTTACAAAAGGGGCAGTTTTTAAAAAGTGAAAAGGAGTCTTGATTTGATCCAGGGAGATTCCCTGATCCGGGACCATTTGTCACTAGCATTTGTACTTTGCCGTGCAGGTTAAAAAGCTTGCTCTCCTCTCATTTGGACTTCATGATAAACTAGCCATAGGTTGGACAGAGGATTGTGCTCACTTAATAATGCAGCAACTAAGCCCAGAACAGTTAAAAGGTCTAGAATCACATGGTAAGTTTGGTGGGAAATCCAACATGAGGATGGTAGAGGATATATTCTTAATGTGCAGGAGTTTTAGTACTATTCTTCCATTACCGATGAGAACTTGGACTAGGGTTTATTTTTAATTACTTTGAATTTTCTTTTTTTTAATGTTTATTATTTATTTTTGCGAGGTGGCAGAGGGGCAGAGAAGGAAACACAGAATCTGAAACAGGCTCCAGACTCTGAGATGTCAGCTCAGAGCCTGACAAGGGACTCGAACTCGTGAACCGTGAGATCACGACCTCAGCTGGAGTCGGACACACCCAGGTGCCCCTTGGGTTTATTTTTAAAATAAGAGATGACGAAAAAAAATAACAGATCGGGCATCCTTGGGAGCTTAAAGCGGATTCACATTAGGCAGAAGGGACCACCGTGACAGCTGCTGTCTTTTCGTTCTGCCATTCTCTCAGCTCCAGTCACCCAAGCACAGAAAAGAAGTAACCAGAATGTTTTAAAGTCCTTTATTCAAATGAGGGAGCTATGTGCAGGCCCCATATTTGATTAAAAGGGGAGGAAGAGGGAGGACCTGGATGTGTTTGAATGCATCACAGGACAGGCTTTCCATGGGAGTCCTCAGAACATACCTTCCTAGCCTCAGTCAGATCTCGGTATCAAGTCTTGGTGTCCCTGCTTACCTGAAGCAGGATTATGAGCAAGTCCACAACCCCTCGGAGCCCTTCTGTGCACAATGAGGGTTGGTGGGCAGTCCTGTCTTTCTAGGCAGTCGCTGTAGGAATTAAGTAACACAATCCATGTACAGCTTACCATAGTTCCCGAAAGGCACTACATTCTCAATAAATAAAATATTTTTTTATCATTAAAAACAATTACCTTTGTCAAAACCTCAGTTTCCTCAGCTGCACATAAAGAAAATAATAGTGTCTAATTTGTGTTATTGTTGCAGGGATTAAAAAGCATAATATAGTGGAAGCCCCTGAAAGTAATGTTGTCAATTGTTGTTCTTAGAATCTTGAACATTTCCTATAATCCAATAGTTAATATTTAAAATACCCCTGAAAAATAGCATTTAAAAAAATTCTTAACTGCTCGGTAAATCAGCCAGCACAAACTTGAGCATAAAAGTCAAAGTAATACTGATTTAAAAAAAAAAAAAAAAAAAAGAATTCTAGCAAAGAAACACAAGAATGGTGTTCTCTGCCCAGTGAGTCACATAATGGGAAAAAGTTGGGCCAAGCATGAGATCATAAGGGAGCTGAGGATTGATAAATACATTTGGGCCATAATAAGGAGACAATAAATAGGAAGAGAGCAGTAGGGCCACAGAAGAATACGTTCATGCTCTAGAGGAAAATATTCACAAGGTTATCCAGCTGCCCATAGAGGGCGATAGAAAGGATTCCCCTGGGAAAATCAGTATCAAAATCATAAACTACCTTTATGCGTTTAGGGTATATCAGATGAAAGCAAGCTTATTGGCCCATAGAAGGTAAGCAGTCATCTTTTATTTCTTAAGTTCCAAGGGATATTAAGGTAAAACAGCTGAAAGAATGCAAAGATACAATAATCCAGGCCAGGGATCTTTGGTCTTAAAGACGCAGATAGTAGATATTTTAGATTTGGGAACCCCAGGATCTTTATCCCAACTCCTGAGCTTTGCCATTATAGTGGAAAAACAACCACAGACAACATGAAATGAAATTTTGCTTGACTATTTTCTCACAAAACTTTATCAAAAAAAACCCAAAACAGATGGGGGGATAGATTTCGCCCTAGGGTTGTAGTTCACCAGTCCCCAGTCTAGTCTGTATTTCTGTTACCTTTTCATCACTCAGTCTGTGACATCTGATACTGAATACAAATTCCAAAGACTGAAAATCTTCCCCCAGACTGTGAGAGGGTTGAGAGTGTGGGCTCATTCAACACTGAGTCTTCAGCATCTTTGTAGTGCTTGACACACAAGAAAGGATGGGTGGATAGGTGGATGGGTGGATAGATGGAACAACACACAGATGGACAGATTGACAGTAGTTTATGTCTGTTTCTAAACAGGAACATCATCATCACCATTAACATTCACTGCACTCCCTTACTGTGTTCTAGGCACTTGCAAAGTGCTATACGTATGTTCTCTTAAGAACAGCAAGGCCTTACAGTAAACTATGAGGTAGATATTCTCATAGCTCATCAGTTCTAGTAGTATGGTATAGTCCTGGACATGTTAGATGCTCAACCTTGAGTCACTTACACTCATCTCCCCAATCCCTTCATATAGGTGTTTGTTAGAATTTAAAAGTATGTAGGAAAATCTCCATAAATATTAAAGTGATATTAAAAGATTAGGTCACTGAGGGGGCACCTGGGTCGCTCAGTTGGTTAAACCTCCGACTTTGGCTCAGCTCATGATCTCACGGTTTGAGTTCAAGCCCCATATTGGGCTCTGTGTTGACAGCTCAGAGCCTTGAAGCCTGCTTTGGACTCTGTGTCTCCCTCTGTCTCTGCCCCTCCCCTGCTCATGTTCTGTCTCTCTCTCAAGAATAAATAAACATTAAAAAATAGAATAATAAAAAATAAAAGATTTTTACCAAGCTTTGAGCAAGCACTGGTGTACATGAACAGGCTGAAGTGGTCCCACATTGGAACGTTTGACCCTATGTGTGTACTGCCCCAGGTGGCTGTGGAGAAATTAGACAATATTAGGGCAGTTTGGGGGTGGAGGTCTGTGGATCATTGTTCACCATCTTCTCTCTAGTGCCTTAGGCATTGCCTAACCTACAGTAGGTACTAAAGAAAATTGACTTAAAGGAGTAATGATGGCATAAACAAACTAACAGAGGAAAAAAATAAGTAAAAAATCCACCTGCCCAGCCCAGGAAGGACAATATGTCCATAAAATATTCTAAGTGTTAACTTAATAGGTATCCCCACAGAGACGGGCATATAGATCATAATATAAAATAATGGGAAATGCCTGATCTACTTACTACTGCCTTGAAAGCTGAAACATTTTCATAATGGATCAGAAAGGCATTTTTCAGGACAACTTGGTAATTCATCTTTATTTTCTTGTATACACAGTGCATTCCATTTAAAAAGAGATGCTAATGCATTTATGTTAAAGCATATGGATTTACAGCCCGGAATAAAGTATATTCATAAGTAGTATACCTTAATCCTGTTTATGGAAAGGGAAGAATCAACTGGCATCAGATTAGTATTGATTAACTGTCACTTGGATTGACAAAGCAGCACAAGATACACTTAGCAAATACCCAAACCAAGCTATAAAGCTCTGCAGATTTGGATTTTGACACTTGCCTTTTTTTCCCCCTCTAAAACATAATCAGTTCAACATTTAAGAATATACTCTTTGGCACTGAATAATTCAGACCTCATCGACACCGTTTTTTTCCCCTTGCTGTATGACATCAGCACCATTTATAGGAATAGAGGAAAAAGCTATAAAAAGCTCAGAAAAAGTCCTTGCCCCTGGATTGTTAAATAGAAAGACAGAGAGAGAGAGAGAGAGAGAGAGAGAGAGAGAGAGAGAGAGAGAGAGAGATGCTAAATGACCTCAAAGCTGTATTACACCAATTCAGCCCCAAAGGCCACTTGAGCATACTCGCTTTCACAACTCTTGTCTGGTAGGGAAAATCGACTGGCTTCTGTTGCCCTGTGGATTTCCATTTCATATTGAGCAGGCGTTTGAAGTAGAGCTGTATAGGAATAATGATCTCTCTCAAAAGACAGGCTTGTTTGTAGGCTCGAGAGAGCAGTTCTCCTTGCTTTAGTGATGCTGAGTGGGAGGGACAGTCGTGACATAGACTTCTCCACTCAAGAGGAAAAGAATGCATTATTCAGGTTGCTTCCAATTATCAGTGACAGAAAGCAAAAATTAATCAGACTAAAGGAACGTTTGTTTTTGTTTTTGTTTTTGTTTTTTTTTTAAAAAGGGAACCTCCTCACTCACATCATTGGAAATTCCAGATAGGGCCAACTCTGGTGTTTTTAACATCTCCTCCCCAGCCCAGGTTTTCTTCAGGCAGCTCCTTAGCAGACATTACCTTAAGAGAAAGATGGAAACATCCTTGTATGGACAGACATAGCTGCCATTGGAGGGAAGTGATCAGCCCCACATGGGTAATATGCTCTCACAGCAACTACTCTTTCTGGGGAATCAGATACTCTCAATTGGCCACCCTGCATCACATTCCCTTCTTCGTGTTTGTGGGGTATGTGGGGAGGAACATGTGATGAGCAGCCCTCAAAGACTTACCCAAAGCAAATAATAGTTCTATTGAAAGGAGAGTGAGGGAATATTAAACAGGTAAAGCCATTGTCACCATTCAACCTTTTCCCTTGCCTCATGTGTGGGTGTGACATCTTCCTTTGAAATTCTTTCTTCAGACTTTGTTTCTTGCTAAAGTCTCAAAGATTTGCAATGACAAAGGACATGGGTGAAAATGAAACTTCGTTTTTTTTTTAAATTCCCCTTGTCTTTTCTCCATAGCTGTATTGCCTAACCCTGGTTGAGTTGTAACAGGTTTGATGCCTGTTACAAAACTTTGAAGGCAGAGGGCAATAAGAACTCAAGATTGTTGCACGTGCCATGGCTCCAGTTTAATGTAGCAAAGTAAATGACCTGGAATAGCTCCACCATTCACAAATGAAGAACTGCCTCCTGAGTGGTATTTTCTCTTCAAAGGGCCCAAGCTCACTTAAAGCTGCTTATCTACATTCAGTCAGGTGTTCGGAGATCTGTGCCAGGGAAACCCTAGAATGCAGGTATTCCCTCCATACCTCAGAGGCCACATGACCTCCTTTTTCCCTGCTTGCTCACATTTTCTCATGAAGATGCTACTTCTTGCACACTTTCAATATGGCTGCCAGCCTTGCATCTCTATTTGAAAGTTAAAAGTGTAAGCCTGGGGGATTGGTTGGTCTAGTTTCTTATCACAGGTCTATTATTAATTATCTTTGTAATAGTGGGTAAGTTATCATTTAGCCTGCAGAAGCCTCATATTTCTTAACCAGAGGGTTGTCACGAAGATGAAAGGGACTGTCTCTGTAAAAGCACTTAGCATGACTGTCAGTTAAGTGTTAGTTGTTATTGGTCAGTACCTGTCACTCACTGAACCTCTCCTCTGGGTTGCTTATTTTCAGTTTTCAAGCCAGAATCTGATTGGTCAGGTATGGACAGGTGGCAATTCTAACAGGACCACCTAGATAGCCCTTCAGCAGAGAATCTGGTCTAACCAATCATCACTACTTCTTGGTGGTCTTTTCCTGGAGGAGGAGACTTTTGGAATATGTCTCAATTCCCAGGCTTATGATGGAATAAATAACACCTTCAGCAAGAAGTTAAGAAGGTGCTCTGCAGCTAGATTTGCCTAAGTTCTGATCCTGGTTCCACCGTCACTCTCTGAAACCTTTCTGTGTTTTAGCTGTGTTGTATGAAAACAGGGAGATAAAAATAGCATGTGCCTCATAGGGGTGGAGTCAGAATTAAGTGAGTTCATCCATGTGAAATGCTTAGAAGCATGCCTGGCAAATAGTAAGCACTTAATAGATATCAGCCAATGAAATGGCTTTTTACTCGTGTAACTCTGAGCTCCCACAATAGTCTGGTAGAAAACTCTATCTCCATCATTACTGGGTTGCTCAAGAATCAGGGTAGCACACAGAGTGTCAAGAAAATGTGGGCAAGCCTGTTAATCCTTGGTCCATTAAGATCACCTCTGCTATCTTCATTTTTCCAGCCTATATAGTCACTGAAAGTATGTAGTCTCCCAACTTTCATGCCACGGAGAGGGCTAAGGAATCTTCGCTGAGGCTGTGGACCATTGTGCCAAGGGGCATGACACAGCTGTGCCCTCTGAGAGTTTCCCACCTCCCTAGGGATGATTCTGGTCCCCAGAGGACCTTACATCTCACAATTATTCTAAATCGGGGGCAAAATCTGCCTCTCCTCTGGGCTTCCCTCCAAGGCACTCTTCTCTTTTCCCTCCCTGGGAGAGTAGCCAGCACACTCTCCACTCATATTAGGCCTTCACTAAGGGCAGGAATAGCTGTCGATTTGAGGCAGCTTTGCTTTTGATCCGCTGAAAACCTTCCATCATTGAACTTAAATGCATTTTGCTAAGCGAAAGCAGCAAACCCAAAAACTCTCTACTGAATGATTCCATTTATATGACGTTCTGGCTAAGGCAACACTGTAGGGCCTGAGGACAGTGGGAGCCAGGAGTAAGGGGCTTGAGGGAGAGATTGACTACAGAAGGGCAGTGCAAGGGAAGCAGATTTTCAGAGCGATAAAATTGTGCTGTGTTTGCTTACAGTGATAGATACATGACTGTACCTATTTATCAAAACTTGCAGAATGATAGATCACAAATAATAGTACATTTCACTTGCTGGAAACAAACATCAAAGAAATGCAGAGGGTCTTACTATCTGCTTGAAGTTGAGGAGACATAAAAATATGGGGAGAACAAACACAAATCAATCGTTCTAAAAATCATCAAGCCACAGATGAAGATAAAGAGGGGGGCTAAGCCTGATCATGTCATGTTCAAATGTTGGGCTTTTTGTTGTAGGGAACAGGAGCTCATCACATACTGTGAACCAGACAGGAAACCTGAGACACTTGGGTTCTGGGAAGTTTCACTGACTGAAGTAAATTGGAGAGGTTACAAGAGAGCTGCTAGAGAAGAAGGGAGACTGTACCACTGAGACCGAATAGCTAAAGCCCTAACCATTTCCGTTCCTGTACAAAGATGTGTCAGGCTGTCACAGTGGTGTAGCAGATACTGACCAGCTCAAACCTCTTCCCTCTATAAGTTTCTGTTTCATTCCACAACTTTTACTACCTAGGAAATTGAATTCAAAGCATCTGAGTTTGCGCATCTTGTTTAGAAAAGAACAAAGAATCCCATGACGTGGTCTTTATATGACAGTGAAGGCAGCATACACTCAATGGACTGTCTCACAAGATAGAATAAAATGAGTGTTCATCCAGCATTTCGAAGCACAAAAGAAGGAGCAATTAGTGATAACTGAGAGAGGACCAGGAAAAGATTCGTTATGGAGGAGGTATTTGAGCTGGGCCTTAAAGAATTTGATACACTTAAAAAAGAAAAAAGCTTTCTGGCTGAGAACATAGAATTGCAATCAGCGATCAATGAAAAAGTGCTTCAATATCATATGAAGGTCTAGTAAGAGTGGTTTCCAACTTTTGATCATTTGGCTTATGGCAAAAAAAAAAAAAATTCTAGGTGAAGAGTATGATCATCTTAAAGGGTCTGTTTGCTTCTCTCTCCTTAGTCTTGGGTAGAATGGTATTGACTCTTATGCAGGGAGGGGTGAATAACAGAATTCTCACAAGGTGGCTCAAATGAATAATAACTAGGGACTTGGTTTTCTCTCATAAGAAGTAGTCTATTGATAGACACTTGCTGGTAGCTTAGTGGTGTCTGGGTCAATATATCTGAAATCCACCTGGCTTTTGTCTCATGGTTGGAAGATGGCTCTCACAGCTCCATATTATACTGATAATCAGAAATAAGAGTGGTACCAGCCATATCTGTCCCTTCCTACTAGAACAGAAAAAGCTCACCCCATACTCATCCCCAGTAGGCTTCTACCTACATGGCATTAGACAAACCCATGTCATAATGGCCACCCCTAGCTTCAAGAGAGTCTGGGAAAGCAAGTATTTAGCTGCGTACTTTGCTTCCATGAATAATACCAATATTTTGTTGGCAAAGGAATGGATGTTGATAAGTGACATGCTGGCCATACTAGGGATAAAGATAAAAGAAATCTATACAGTGTGTAAGGTGAAAATCATACAGTCAAAATTACCTCTTTAAAAACTTTATTTCTAATGTTTATTTATTTTTGAGAGAGGAAGAGGCAGAGTGTCAGCAGGGGAGAGGCAGGGAGAGGGAGACACAGAATCTGAAGCAGGCGCCAGGCTCTGAGTTTTCATCACAGAGCCCGATGTGGGGCTCAAACCCACAAACCGTGAAATCATGACCTGAGCCAAAGTTGGACGCTTAACCGACTGAGCCAGCCAGGTGCCCCAAATCAAAATTATGTTTAAGTCACCTGTAAAGTATCCCCATTTTGAGGCTTACTTTCATATAAGATTGTATTCTGAAAGTAAAGCATTCAAGTGTTCTAATGCTTTGAGACATCCAGGACTTTTATTAAGATTTCAATTTGCTGGTCCTCACTTTTCAAGTCGTCATCTTGATCTCCTGTAAATGACTTTATACGTTTCTCCAATTATTTTTGAGACAGTGTTTCTCCATGGTCCTCAATTAATGTTTTAATTTCCTTCTCTATAGGAAAGCATCACCCCCCAGCTGCTTGGCTACAGGCACAGAGTGTTCCACTTCTTTTTCAATGACCAGGAAGCCCTTAAAATCATGTATGTGTTGTTTTCTTGGGTCTCACCAGCGTCCATTGAGCCTCAGAGTCTTGATTTGCTCTCACACTGTGAGACAGACACTTGGGAACTGAGTCTTGCCTAAGAAAGCTGTGTATTCGGGGCTTTCATTTTGCACTCACTCCCAAGAGGAAGGGCAGGCAGAACGAGTGCTGTCCTTAACTTGATCGTGCAGTTCGTATCCATTCTCTCCCCCATCTCCCTGAACTGTTGGCCTGATTCTGGCCATCTGTCCCACAAAGACCTGGAGGGGAACATGGGTGGAGTGCCACATTCATGTCATTCATGAGACACACAGTGCATCATCTTTGAGAACACAGAACATGGAGTCTCTCTCGTGCCCAGGTGTGCTGTCCTTGCCAAGCAGCCTTCTCGGCTTGTTGATGATGCTCCATTGTTCATATACCATCCTAACTTAGAGGCTGCCTTGTTCCAGCATTCTGTCTGTTACACAAATCCAGTGAGTTGAAGTTCTTTGTTTTATTGTGTAGTTTTATTTACTATCAAAAATAGTGCAGTCATAAGAAACTAAAATGAGGTTGCTTGCTGCTTGGATGGTTCCTTTTATATTTTCCAGTTTTGGCTTAATGATACACCGAGCATGAGTTCTGGTCTATTGGTTTCTAGAGTAGAGTTTGTTTAATTAAACTACTTGTCTCTTCATATCTTGCCAGAATATTTTTATACGTGGATCTTTAAATTGCTCTGCAGTTTCACATTCTACAAAAATATATAAAATGTGCACCTTGATGGTATGGCCAGTTCAGTTAAATTGTCTTATTTTATTTTTCTCCATGGTTACCATTCAAATTATTTAATGATATTCTTCTGTATTACTGGCCTAATCTTCTATTATCATAAATAATGATATCTGTTGTTTGGTGACACTTTAGTGTTCAAGGACATGTAACCTTATATATATACTTTTATAATCCCCATTCCACGAAGCCGGAAACTGAGGCTTGAAAAAGCTAAATAATTTGCCCAGTATAATATTCCTCTTCACAGTCTTCCTGTACAACCCTGAACTTGTTACACTTTACCCAGTGTACATGTCTATTAAAGTCCCCCATCTACATGAACCTGAATATCCACATTATGCACACGGACATTCAGGTAGCTGAGCACATGTGCCTCTACCCAGCAGGTGCCATAGAGCAGACCGATGCCCCTATAAAAGTTTGGTTACCAACCAGAGCTGGAACTTTAAACTCTGATATCTAATATCCAATATCCAATATTCAGCTATCTTACTATATTTCTCTTGTCAAAAAGTAGTAGCTCTTGCTTATAACAATTTCTTCCCTTCCCACTTACTCCTGCCCACAAGAATCTGCCTCCATTTCTTGATAGAATGACTCTGATTATATAAGTGATCTGCGTGTTGCTAAATGTCTTGGGCATTCTTTTTTAAGTTTATGTGTTTATTTTGAGAGAGAAAGCAAAAGGAAGGGAAGGGTTGGAGAGAGAGGGAGAGAATGAGAATCCCAAGCAGGATCTGCATTGTCAGCTCAGAGCCCGATGCAGGGCTCAGTCTCACAAACTGTGAGATCATGACCTGAGCTGAAACCAAGAGTCAGACTGAGCCACCCAGGCGCCCCTTCATGAGCATTTTAATTTCCCTTCTTGCCTCTAAGTACCAATTAACATGGGTAACTCCTCCCACTTTTTAGAAGTACTTTTTTTCTCTTGACTTCCTATGTTACCCCATTCCTGGTCTTCTTCCAACCACACAAGCCATTTCTTTTCAGTTTCCTTTGATAGTTCATGCTCCGATAGCAAAACTTGCAATGTTGGAATCCCTTAAAATTCTGATGCTGGCTATCTTTGTCTATCACTCTCACCATTTCTTGGATCAGACCACCCATCCCATTTTCTTAGTTTCCATAATCATCTGTATTCCAAAAATCTCTATGCCAGTGGTTTAGAACTCTGCCTTGAGTAATATACCTCTGTATCCAGCTGCCTACATAAACATCTGAATTTGGAAAACCCACAGATACCTTAAATTCATTATAGCCAAAACTAAATTTTTGCTCTTCCCCCAAACCTGAACATTTCTTACCCCTTTACCCCTCATATCATACTACCAGGTTCTTTCAACTCTACCTCTTCAGTACCTGTCACGTTCACCTTTCCCGTTTTTTTCACTATGGGTTACATAGTCTAGGCCTCCATCATTTCTTACCTGGCTACTAAAATAGCCATCTAACTGATTTGCATGCATTTGCTCTTGATCCCTTGTACTACATTTTAGACAGTATAGTCAGATCCTGTAACTATTGGAATTCGATTTTGTTGGAAATAACAGACAGCCTAACCAGTAGTGGCTTAAACAAGTTGGGGATTTGTTATTATGTAATAATAATTCTGGATGTATGCTGTCCAAGGCTTATAGCAGAACAATGTTATAAAGAGACCAAATTCCTTCAACCTTCTTCCTTTCGCACCTTTAGCAATATGGCTTTCACTCACATGGTCTCATAGGGCTGCTGTGCCTCAAAGCATTGCTTCTCTATTTCAGAAAGGGAAGAGTAAAGAACAAAAATCCTTCTTTGTTAGGCTTTGGGTTTTTTGTTTGTTTGTTTGTTTGTTTGTTTGTTTTTAATTTGGGAAGAAAATATCTCCCCAGACACTTGTTCCTACATCTCCCTGGCCAAGGCTGTATCACACAGCCACCTAACACTGCAAAGGGAGTCTGAGAAGTTGAGTAGTTTGGGTTTCCAGGCTGTATCATAGACAAATGCAAGAGGGGATGCACTGTGCTTAAAATGTGACCAGCCGACAGTCCTTAATATCTGCCCCAGAGTATTTAAAAAAACATACCTGATCATCTCATTCTCCTCTCTATAGCCTTTCAATGGCTTCCTTTTCCTATTAGGATAAAATTCTCAAACATGCACATGGACCAAATGCTCCTACGTGACCTTGCCCCTGACTGCCTCAGAAATCTTATGGCGGTCTTGCTCTTTCCACTCCAGCTACAGTCCTCTCCTTACTCTTCCTTAAAAGCAGCAAGCCATGTTATGCACAGTGTGTGTATCTATGCGCAGAGAAAGATTTATTGTGCCTTTAAGAACCAGTGTTTGGGGGCACCTGGGTGGCTCACTCAGTTAAGCATCTGACTCTTGTTTTCGGCTCAGGTCTTGATCTCATGGTTTGTGAGATAGAGCCCTAGCTGGGCTCCAGCACAGAGCCTGCTTGGGATTTTCTGTCTCCCTCTCCCCCCTTTCTGTCCCCCACTTGCACATGTTCACTGTCTCTCTCTCTAAATAAATAAACTTGAAAAAGAGAACCAGTGTTTGTACCCTTGGGGGCTACATTGACCCCACTGAGAATACATGATTTACAATAATTGTCATTATAAAAATCAGTATCTGTCTAGCCACCATAAAAGTTCATAAGGGCAGACGTTAGATCTTCATAGCCAGGATTGCCTTAATACAGTGCTGGCCACAGAGTAGGTAATTGTTAAATGTTGATAGACAATGAATGTTACAACACTTAGGATGGCTAGAGATTTTATATATTTCTTGAAAATTGTACTTGTGATCTCATAAATAAGAAAAGCCTGAATCTGTTTTCCCCCCAAAACCATTTATGGAATAGGTCCTCCATAAATATTTGTTGAATGAATTAATTATCTGTACATTTTGGTCAGGAGAATTGTCCCTAATTCCTGAAAAGAAAATATTTGGTATGTATCCTGGAAATGACTTGTAATGACTACAAATGTTTTGCATGAGCAGTTTATTAAATGCTACCAGCAGCCAGAGAGACACAATGGGATTAAATTACTTCAAGTGACTTTATCCACTCAAAGTTTCTGTTTGTTGCTCATGTTGGGAAGGTTTTCAGAAGCTGACAGCCGCCTTCAAAGTGCTTAGCCCTGAAATTCGTGGAAACTCTGCAATCTCACTGATTACTCAGTTCATTTTAAATCCCAGATTAGACATAACCCAACCCACTTCCTTAAAAAGAATTTTTCACTGCGCATTACCATTAGGAGAAAGCCAAAAATTCTTGTTATGAAATAAATAGAAAACTACTGTTTCTGAGGAATTTCCTGTGATCAGCACTCCCACGAAACACTTTTATGGATAACATGATATTGGGATTGCTATTCAGGAAAATAGGCCTCTAAGGAATATTTAAATATTAAAATGTAACTGTGTTCTCTAGCCTGGACTTACAAGGCAAAAACCATTTCTCCTGTATCTAGAAAGCTTTTAAACAGTAGCAGATATGTGAAATGTGAAACGTGCTTAGCTACAATTTTGGAGTAACTAGAAAGTTATCTTGCAAGGAAGACAATGTTCATTATTCAAGAAATGACTATATTGTTCATAGTTTTTTTAAAAAATATTTCCTGTTTATAAATACTTTGGGAGACTGTAAGTTTCCTTGTCACATTGCCTATACCTTCATAAGAAAAACGTAGTCAGATTCAGAGCAGCTTCTTTTACTAAGTAAAGGCAATTTTAGTTGCAATTAAAATATCAAATATGAAAAACTAGATTTCATTGGAGATGTAGAAGGTCGCCATGGGCACCACTGGCTTTGAGTATTAATCACCTGGTTTTGACCATCCATGTCAGCTCTTCCCCTGGGCCCTCTGATACCCATTGTTCTCTGTCTTGTCCAGTGCCTCACCAGATCCCATTGGCTTTCCACTTAAACATCTCCTAAACCCATCCACTTTTCTCCATCTGTGCTGCCAATTCTCTGGTTCAATCTCCCACCATCCCTCTCTCTGCCCCACTGCATCTATCCTTACCCTCCTCAAGTGTCTTTTCCATGATACAGTGTCTCAGTCAGCTGCTGGTGCTGCTGCTGTAACAGAATACCATAGACTGGACAGCTTAATCAATAAGAATTTCTCACTGTTCTGGAGGCTGGGAGCCTGAGATCAGGGTGCCAGCATGGTGAGGTTCCAATGACAATTAGAGTTTCAATGTATGAGTTTTAGGAGGATACAAACATGCAGACGATAGCATATTGGCTCAGTGATCTCCAAAAATGCCAGTTGGATCGAGCCAGATCCCTGCTTAAAACCTTCACCGTGACCTATAAGGTTCTGAATTACCCAGATCAGCCCACCTTTCCAGTCTCATCCCATGCTGCTGACCCTTGCAAAAAATAGTCTGGCCACACAGATCTTTAATAACTTCAACTTCCCAACCCTGATGTTTTTTCATTATCTTTTCAACTGCCACTTCCCCCTCTTAACTAGTTTGTTCCTAATCACTTTACAAATACCAACAGAATTTCACTTTCTCAGGGAAACTTATCTGCCAGACCAAGTTATGACCCCAAGTTGTATTTCAAAGACATTTTTTTTATTTTCCTTTCAAGTCTTTATCACTATTTGTAACTATTAGATATTTTTATTTGAAAATAGCATTCAGGGGTGCCTGGGCGGCTCAGTCGGTTAAGCATCCAACTCTAGATTTCAGCTCAGGTTGTGATCTCACAGATTGCGGGTATGAGCCCCGCATAGGGCTCCACACTACCAGTGTGGAGCCTGCTTGGGATTCTCTGTCTCTCTCCCTCTCTCTCTTCCCATCCCCAGTCCACATGATCACTCTTTCTCAAAGTAAATAAATAAACTTAAAAATAAATAAACAAACTAATAGCACACACTACTGGAATACACTGTGCTCTCCTATACTATGGACTCCATGTCTGTTTGGCTCATTTCTAGACCTTCCTGCTCAAAACATGTTGAATGTCGGGTTTTTCAAACCTACCAGCCTCCTTTTCTGGTCCCTTTCCTGGTCCATTGGGTTTATCCAGCCAGGTTATCTGGAGGATTGTAAAACAGCAGATCTGGAAACAACCTTATAGATCATCTAACTTCCACCCCCATTTTGTATAACAAATGGGGAAATAAGACTAGAAAACAAATTGCCAAAGGCCATATAATAAACTAACTCATAGAAGAGCAGCACTAAAAATCAGGTCTTTGGTTTGTCGGTTCTCTGATATTTCAGGAGATTAAATCATTCCTTCTCCCATTTTTCTTATCACCATTTTTTAGATTGAAATCCGTTGTCGATTTTATAACCTAATATTGGTATAAAAATATATCCTTTTCAAGTAAAATATGGTTCTTGTTTAGGGTTATCATTCAGGTTATATCTACCCAAGCAACACGGATTAGAACACTTAAAATGTTTTGACTTCAAAAATGGTGATTAGATATTTTGACTCAGCATTTTGACTATTTTGGCCCCATGATTCAAGCCCAAAGATGAGTTTTAGTCTATGTTCATTAATACAAAAGCATTAATCATAATTGTGCCAATCTTAATGCATGCACATCAAGAAAGAATTACCAGAGCAAACTCCATTAAGCCAGCTTAACTCCTTAATCAATGTTCTAAACAGCACACTTAAACCATTTCTGACCTTTTTGAAAGTTTTCCTTGAAATTACTTCTGAAAGATCAGTTCTTCGTGTACAACAAAAATTTGATTCATCATCCAATTTTTCTGGCTCCTATTATTATAACATCTAGTATAGTATTTCTTCCTTTGTGTCTAATGCTTCTCTCAAGTCCAATTTTCTTGTAGCGTGTTTTGCAGATGTGAATCTGCCTTTCAGGATTTGGTTCATGGCTTTATTTAACATATGCAGGTTTAGGCACTTTAGTGTTTTTTATTTTTTACAAAATTGAATTTTCCCCAATTTTTTTGGAGTTTAAAGACTTATGAACCAGGTTTTGTTTTTGCAGTTAGCTTCCTCTATAATAAATTTTTCCATCTACTGTTTTATCTCTTATGAAATTTATTTTCTAGCGAGCAGTTCTGCCAGTTAAATGCAGTTTGAAATTGGACAAAAGTCTGTTTGCTATTATTTGATTCCTCCTTAAACACAGAAAAGTTTTAGCATTTTTTCTTTGGATATTTCAAGGTTTCTTTCTTTTTTTTTTTTTCCTGGTAGGGAATGGAAGTGGCCCAAGACAATCATCTGTTTAAATTGTTACCTGATGAAATATTTGATTTGAGGGGAAAACTATTTAGCTCTGACACTTCTTATCCCATCCCTTGTTTTACATCTGGGGAAATCAAGGGTCAGAGAGGTCTTCTGATTTGCATAGGATCACAGAGATAGGACTGGATTTCAGGTCTCTTGACATCTGGGACACTTTGAGGGGAAAGCCTCCGAAGTTGAGTATGCTTTCCCGAGAGGAGAAGCTGGCTTTTTGTTACTATGGCAATGGAGGGGATTTGAGATTTTTTGACAAGTTTACCCCCTACCTGTACTGCAAGGAAAAAAGAACCACTGAGCTAATCTTTAAATCTTTATGGTGATTCAAAACACTTTAGATAGATCCTGTCACATGCTTTATAAGTTCCTAATTGATTGTGTGGAATTAAGTTATTGGGCAGAGAACCATCTAATGGAAACACATTGATGAAATCATTTTTGAGGGACATTAATGGAACTTAAAACTGAAATGGCTTTATGGATTTTTCACTCAAACTGTTTATGAACATTTATTGCCAGTAAATTATATTGTGTCAGAAGAGGGAATCAGTAGGTATGGCTTTAATAGAAACCTTTTTGAAATAATAAAATCGAGAATAATTTATTATCTAAGAACAGATAGGGGATGGGAGAATTCATCCTGATGGATGTTTGTCCACTCTGCAGCTTCTAGAAGAGTGAAAAATGGTGTTAAAAGCAGAAGCCTGATAGGACTTGGAAATAAATGGTGTTTTTGAAAAGTGTTAATATCTCATCTCATTGTGCATGTGGATTGTTTTCAGAAGAGAGGTGAGGGGAGATTTAGCAAGTGTTACTTGAGGGTATAAACATTGGGATTTGTTCATATCTCATAAAAAGCTGAACAAGTAGAGAATGATTTAATATAATGAAAGAGACAGTCTAGAATAGTAGTCACAGACATTGGTTCCAGGGCCAAAAGATGAGAGTTCGGGTTCTGACACCTCCTTTTCACTGTGCAACCATAGGAAAATATCCTGACTTCCCTGAGTGTCAGATTCCACATCCGTAGCAACAGACATGCATAGTCTCTACCTCATAATAATGATCAAATTAAAACAACTTCCATAATTTCTAGTTTCTAGTATGTGCTTTAAAAATGTCACTTTTAAGAGTCATAGAGGACCTGGATAAGGGGAGGAAAAAATAGGTTTCATAAATATTTTAGTACTATAAGCAGTATCTTATTGACTATCATCTGCTGATTTCTATGTGCCAAAAATCTCGTTCAATCTTCCAAGACCCCTAGGAGATAAAGTTACCATTAATATCCTTTCTTTTCAGAGAAGAAAACTGAGCATCATAGAGATTGGGTTTCATGCCCAAGGACACTCAGATAATGAGAAATTCTGGTACATTCCCCTGAGAAGTCATATCTGTGAGTCTGTTTTCCAGTATGGATGGCACGTATGGGCCCCTGTGGCAAAGTGCATCAAAAACAAAATCAGAGGGCATCTGGTTGGATGGTGGGAGCAAAAGGAGCCTTAGTGAGTGTCTTGCCCTTCACTTTGACCCCACATCCAGAGCCCGTCAACCACCCAGATCCTCTATGAGAGCCTAGACCCCTGGGTTTTGCTGTCTTGCCACCTTATGGGTGCCACATTCTCCTGGCGTTCAGAAAACAAGACACTAGGGTATAGTGGCTAAAAGTAGGGCCTTGGTTCAGATGCCTGCATATGAATCTCAGCTCAGGCATTCACTAGCCATGTGACTGTGAGCCCCCTCTTTTTTAGCCCCACTTGTCTTGTAGGACAATTAGTTTTCTTGGTCTGGGGAAGAAACTACAGACCTTTGATCTCATTTTATTTTAAAGCAATATTTGTATTTAGCCCAAATAATATTCTCTTCTTAGCATAGCTCTTTTATTTTAAGAGGCACAGTTAAAAGGAGTTGGATTTTGGACATTCATTAAAAATGCAATGTGATACATGAGGAGTTTTATGACAGCAAATTAGTACTGCCATAGGAGTATTAGTACCAATTGGAAATAAGTAGTACCAAATTGGACCCCAATAAGGCATCCGGTGGAAGCCTAGGGAACCTAAAATTGAATCTGTCTGTATTCTGTGTGTGACCTTCGGAGACCATGGTTGTTCCACAAGCATATGGTGAGCACCCATAATGTATTAGATGACTTCATATAACCTTTTTTATCCCCCTTGGAATTTCTTTAAAAGGGTGGCAGAGCGAGGGGCCACTGGCTGTGGTACAGCACTTCCTTCCTGAGCTTAGTACAGCCAGATGTTAAGAAGTGGCAAATGAGGTTTGGTCAGTGTATCTGACAAATGGAGAAACAGACACAGCACAAAACTTGAATAAAATAAAGAAAATAGTGCATGCTTTTGAGGTTCATTTTAAGAAAATGGCATTCTTCATTTTTGGACAATTGAACTGAATAAATGTAGTATATATCCTTATATATGTATATATTTTGCATAGTCCTAAGAAGTAGGTATTCTTGGGCTTCAAGGGGCCTTATAAAACGATAGGAGGATACAGGAGATATCAGTGAAACACAAAGCCTCACAGCATTGTAATACCAGTTCAAATAATGAAGGTTGTCTATGAGCAGTACTAATTGCTGTATCGGTAAGTCAGACAATTAGGGCTGATTTTAAGGGAGGTAATGCTCTTTCTCATGCAGTTTTCATAGTTTTCTTAGTAGAGGAAGGGGAGATATGAGCTGGTACTAAAGAGTCGACACAGTGTATGTAAACAGAAATAAATTTCCTAGCCTTAATCAGGTGTATAATTGTTCCTTTTAATCATTAAAAACAACAACAACAACAACAAAATAGGTTCCAGTGGCTCAGAACTAAGCATCTCTAAGGAATAGAAAGGGAAGGGATTTCAAGGGAAGCCCCTGTTAACTGCAGTAGTGACAGATGGGAATTGCTCAATAACAGGTTTGAGATGGTACTGAGAGGTGACTAAGGCCATGCTCTTGGGTCAGACACTTTAGAGCCACGTCCCAATGTGTCACTCATTGTCCCGTGATTTCTCCTGGCCTATTTTACCTACTAGGCACCCTCTACAGTATCTTTCGTCTAGGCGCTCTTCAAAGGATCACAAAAATCTTGGAGATGTGGATTGTATGCTCTGCAAAACAAAATTTAATACACGTGTAACAAAAGCCACATTATAGTCTATAATCCAGCCCAATCTTATTCAGTTATTGTGTTAGTCAGGATTCTTCAGAGAAACAGAGCCAATATGGATCTACCTATGGGAAGAAAGTCATTATAAGAAACTGGCTCAAGTCATTATAGAAGCTAAGGAGTCCCACAATCTGCTGTCTATAAGATGGAGACCCAGGAAAGTTCATGACATAATTCAGAATGAGTCCCAAGGCTCACTGAGAACCAGTGCAGTCAATGGTGTAGATTCTAGTCTGGGTATTAAGGCCTGAGAAAAAGGAGCACTGATGGCAGGAGAAGACTGATATCCCAATTCAAGCAGTTAGACAGGAAGAACCTAATTCTTCCTTGCTCCGCCTTCTAGTCAGGCCCTCAACAGGATTGGCTGATGCTCACCCACACTGGGGAGGGCACACTGCTCTGCTAAGTCCTTTGATTCTACTCTCATCTGGAAACACCCTCACACCCAGATGTTGTGTTTAGCTCAGTATCTGATTACCTCATGATCCAAGTCAAGCTGACACATAAAATGAACCGCCACATTTATAAAGAACATAATAAAGTTTAAATCACTAGGGCAAAATAGTGTATGCATAATAAAACAACATGCTTAGGAAATTTACATTAAAAAATGTTGTATATAATTGAGACTGTGGGTACATTTTGATATATTTGAAAGGTGGTGTGTTGGTGTCTTGAAAGGCAAAAGTGTCTTATGGGCAGAAAAAGATCTTTAATGTCCCCACACTAAACGTCTCTTTGCCTACTGCAACTGTTGGTAGGGTGGTTGCAGGCAATAAATGAGCTAGTACATATGATGTGTACATGATGGTATCTGGCTTTTAGTAGTCACTCAAAATGCTAGCTCAGATTAATAGTTATCATTTACCAGGATACTTTAGTGACCATCCATGATGTTAAAATTTGAGGCATTGTTTGCTGATTTTACTTGCAGTAGTCTTACTTGTATCAAAAAGATTAAATATTTTTACAGTTGCTACAAAAGTCAAGAAACCATTTCATTTTCCTAGACTTAGCTAAGATAAATCTGGATTTGTAATATCAGTGGTTAATGGAGGAATTCTAGACATCATAGCAATGCAAGAGGATTCTAGAAATTCACACATGCATACAAGGTATTATTCTGCCCCTTTTTGTGGCTTCAAAGAACTACACCAAAAAATGTATAAAAATCAACACCTTTACTTCAGAGTACAGGATACTGCCTAGCTAAGTTTAATTGAAAAACTAATATTCAGTGCAATTGTCTGTGATAAACTAAGGTGTAAATGAGTTGAAAAACACTTTGGGAGCAGACAAATCAGATAATCACCACCTCTATGGCTGGGAAGGTTCAGCTGGTGATAACAAGTTGTAAAGATAAAAGCTTGTAGCAAGGTCAAGAGCTAACTGTCTAGATTGGGTTGGGGATCAATGTTGAATAATACTCAAAGTGTGAAAGCACTGAACTTCAAATGATCTCTCACAGTGTTCTGTTTTGTTTAACTTTTCAAGATAATAGTGTAGAACTTTAGGGAAAAATGTTTTTGCTAGATTTTATTAGGTGAATAGTTTACAGTGTTACAGTGTTCTCCACCATCCACCCACTGCTGAGATGTTGTATGTGTTCTATGATTTGTGCCCCACACTGAAATAAGAGGGCTTCAGCTGCTGTTTTTCAAAACATTTCCAGTTGGGTAACTATTAATAGTTGATGAGAGACAAGAGTTAGACTGTGCCATTTCTAGGCTTTTTTTTTTTTTTTTTTTTAAATGTTAACATTGTATTTGCCTCATGGCCTCACTCTGATCTCAGCAAGAACACTTTCAAAAGAAGCTCCTTGTTTTTTCACAGGCTGTTTGCATGATTTGATTCAGTGCCCCCCCCCCCAAAGGTAGGAAGCTAAAGCCAATGGCAAAATGTGTGCTTTGGGTTGTGTGAAGGATTCACTACATTTAGCTCCACTCATTGTGCTGATCGTGTCCCCAGGTGACATGCAAAGTCTCCAACCTCTGTTTGCTTTTTTCTTTTGTTTACAGGAGCGGAGGGCACAGTGTTCCCTAAATCTATAGAGACACCTAATGTCAGGGCAGACCCCTTCAAGGAACTAAGGTAAATTTCTGACTATGCTTTGCATTGATTAGTGGCTGTTTCCTTTGTCTGAGAAACTGGCTGATGATCCATTTTGACTATAAGGAATGTAACAGCGTCACAACATGAATATACAAACTGGGAGAGATTAGAAAGGACAAGAAGATAAGCTACAGCCAAGGGAAAATTTTCTCTGAGAACTTAAGAAGATTGAGGGTTTGGAGGAAGAGGTTGCCAGCCTTGTAATTAGGAGATGCAGGATTCATTCATTTGCACTGCCTGTTTCCTGCTGTATTTTGTGGGACCAAAAAACCTAACCAATTACAGCACTAGTCAGTAATTGGTGCTGATCAGCCCAAAGAAAAGTGGTATCTGAAAGAAACTGGACTCTAATATGATACAGATTTTTGTTTGTATGCAATAATCTCTCCATTACTTGGAGTGTTATGGTACTAGAACTACTTTCTGTGGATATTCCCTGTACTGGTGTTAATCTTCAAATATCTATAATTGTGCTGCCTTTAGCAGAAAAAGACTCTGAGATCCTGTATATTTACCACCAACAACTAAGGAAACAAAAAAGAACAATAGATATACCTATAGATAAACAGAGATAGATATAACCTAAAAACCATTACAGCCACCAAAGGACCATCCCTGGCTCCAAAAAGGAACCCATAAAAAGTGGTATGTTGACACAAATATAACCATAATTTTTACCATATACTTATGATATAGGCAGGCTGGGACCCAGAGGGGTCTCCCGCAGGACCAGTAAGAGGGTCCTGGGCTTCATGCAGGAAGAAATCAAATATAATCTGGAGAAAGTGAAAGCAGAATTTATTGAATAGCATGAGTGACAGACAGAAAATAGCAGATGGAGTGTCTGGGAGACTCAGAAAGGAAAGGAGAATGAGTTTCAGCATCGCTTGGGATTAGGGTTTTATACGGGAAAGGGGCCTGAGGTATGTGTTTCTCCAGGAATCCAGGGTAGGGTCTGATCAACTGCAAGTGTCGGGTGACCAATAGCTGTTATTCCATAAATCACTGAAGGTAGGGGGTGTTGATGCCAGTGTAGGCTGTGGTTTGTTGGAAGATAATGTCCTGGAACATGTTTGGGTTTTGGC